>NC_057799.1:493667485-493762890 GCF_018294505.1 Triticum aestivum
CCCTGGCCTCTGGTGTGGTCTTTGCACTGCCAACTCCGGTCGTGCATGCGGCAGAGTGCTGGTAAGGGCTTTTGGCGGTGGTCTGCTCGTGATTGCCGGAGCGACGACTCCGAGTCAAGGTGGATCTGTGTCGTGCCCCTGCCCGTGTGGGCAGTAGTGGAATGGTTGATGGTGCTTCCAGTGAAGGCGGTAGCTCCCTGGATTTGTCAAGAGTTGCGCGCGCGGTGGACTGTCCTTATGACAGTCCAGTGACGGTGGTTTTTGTGGTTTTCTAGGCGAAAGTTTTTCCTGACTTAGTCAATGGCGACGACGTTGCTTTGTTGCACCATTTCCATCTTGATGGTGCCGTTGAGGAGCCCCGACCCACCTCCAACCAATGGGACCTTGTCTTCCGGGTGAAAACCCAGATTTAGTTTGC
Source organism: Triticum aestivum (assembly GCF_018294505.1). Classification (NCBI taxonomy): domain Eukaryota; kingdom Viridiplantae; phylum Streptophyta; class Magnoliopsida; order Poales; family Poaceae; genus Triticum; species Triticum aestivum. The sequence goes on from NC_057799.1 coordinate 493,667,904, forward strand.
CGTATCAGATGGTGGTGGCGTTTTCCTGACACGTTTATCTTTCTTGGAGGCGCCATTATTGGAGACGAGGTTCGTTCGACGCTTGTGGCTTTTGTGTTTGTGGTGGGATGCCGAGGCAGTGGATGTCAAAGCTGCGGCTCCAGACGATGGATGTCAGAGCTAGATCCGAAGGATCTCGGGTAGGGGGTCCCGATCTAGTAGTCTTGGCTAGATGGTAACAAGGACACAAAGGACACGAGGTTTACCCAGGTTCAGGCCCTCTCGAGGTGGTAAAACCCTACGTCATGCTTTGTTTGTATCGATTGTGGATGGGGTACAAAATACAGGTGATCTACCGCGAGATTGGATGTGAATGAATCTACCCTCTACGCCTTGGCACCCCGGCTTATATAGATACCGGGGCTACCTAGAGTTTACACATGGTCGGCCATATCTAAGGGATAAACATGTTGAGTGTTGGGGAACATTGCATGGAAAACAAAAAAAATCTACGCACACGCAAGATCTATTCATGGAGATGTATAGCTACGAGAGGGCGAGAGCTTCTACATACCCTTGTAGATCGCTAAGCGGAAGCGTTTATCAACGCGGTTGAAGTAGTCGTACACTTTCACGATCCGTCCCGATCAAGTACCGAACGTACGACACCTCCACGTTCAGCACAAGTTCAGCTCGATGACGTCCTCGCCTTCTCGATCCAGCAAGAGAGGCGGAGTAGTAGATGAGTTCCGGCAGCACGACGGCGTGGTGACGATGGTGGTGAAACTATTTCCGCAGGGCTTCGCCAAGCACAACAGATTTATGACGGAGGACGAACTAGAGGGAGAGGGGGCGCCGACACACGGCTTGGTGAATCGTGGTGTCCCCCCCAGGGGCTAGCCCTGCTCCTCTATTTGTATGTTGAGCCTTGGGGTCGTTTCTTGGAGAAAGAGCCTCCTCAAAGTTGGTTTGGAACGTAAGGAAGAGTCCTTCTCGGTTTCCAGTACTAGACGCCACAGTCCTCGGCGTCTGGCCCAGACGCCATGGGCCTCGACAGTTTGGTCCTTGACCTCTGCAAAACTTCCTTTTGCACCGACCTAAAGCCCCATGGGCCTTACGCCTTGGCCCAACCATATCATCCTATATATCAATCTTTACCTCCGGACCATTTCGGAGCTCCTCGTCGTGTCCGTGATCTCATCCGGGACTCCGAACAACATTTGGTCACCAACATACATAACTCATATAATACTATATCGTCAATGAATGTTAAGCGTGTAGACCATACATGTTTCAGAATGATGTAGACATGACCGAGATGCTTCTCCGGTCAATAACCAATAGCGGGACCTGGATGCCCATATTGGTTCCTACATATTCTACGAAGATCTTTATCGATCGAACCTTTATGACAAATACATAGTTCCCATTGTCCGTCGGTATGTTACTTGCCCGAGATTCGATCGTCAGTATCTTCATACCGAAGGAAATATGCCCTAGAGGCAATAATGAAGTTGTTATTTATATTTCCTTATATCATGATAAATGTTTATTATTCATGCTAGAATTGTATTAACCGGAAACTTGATACATGTGTAAATACATAGACAAAACACAGTGTCCCTAGTATGCCTCTACTAGACTAGCTCGTTAATCAAAGATGGTTAAGTTTCCTAACCACAAACATGAGTTGTCATTTGATAAACGAGATCACATCATTAGGAGAATGATGTGATGGACAAGACCCATCCGTTAGCTTAGCATAATGATCGTTAAGTTTTATTGCTATTGCTTTCTTCATGACTTATACATATTCCTTTGACTATGAGATTATGCAACTCCCGAATACTGGAGGAATACCTTGTGTGCTATCAAACGTCACAACGTAACTGGGCGATTATAAAGATGCTCTACAGGTATCTCCGAAGGTGTTTGTTGGGTTGGCATAGATCGAGATTAGGATTTGTCACTCTGAGTATCGGAGAGGTATCTCTGGGCCCTCTCGGTAATGCACATCATGATAAGCCTTGCAAGCAATGTGACTAATGAGTTAGTTACGGGATGATGCATTACGGAACGAGTAAAGATACTTGCCGGTAACGAGATTGAACTAGGTATGAAGATACCGACGATCGAATCTCGGGCAAGTAAAATACCGATGACAAAGGGAATGACGTATGTTGTCATTACGGTTTGACTGATAGAATATGTGGGAACCAATATGAGCATCCAGGTTCTGCTGTTGGTTATTGGCTGGAGAGGTGTCTCGGTCATGTCTACATAGTTCTCGAACCCGTAGGGTCCGCACGCTTAACGTTCGATGACGATTTGTCATATGAGTTATGTGTTTTGGTGACCGAAGATTGTTCGGAGTCCCGAATGAGATCACTGACATGACGAGGAGTCTCGAAATGGTCGAGAGGTAAAGATTGATATATTGGACAATAGTATTCGGACACCAGAAGTGTTTCGGAATGTATCGGGTATGTATCGGAGTACCGGGGGGGTTACCGGAACCCCCCGGGGGAAGATATGGGCCATATGGGCCATAGGAGCGAGGCAAGGCAGCCCACAAGGGGTGGCGCCCCCCCAGGGAAGGAGTCCAAATTGGACTAGGGGAGGGGGCGCGGCCCCCCTTTCCTTCTCCTCCTCCCTCTCCTTCCCCCTTTCCCCTTCCGGTAAAAGGAAAGGGGGGGGGGGCGAATTGGACTAGGAGTCCAAGTGGGACTCCCCCCATTTGGTGCGCCCCTAGGCCGGCCTCCTCCCCTCTCCCTCCTTTATATACGGGGGTGGGGGCACCTCTAAGGTACATCAATTGTTCTTAGCCATGTGCGGTGCCCCCCTCCACCGTTTACTCCTCCGGTCATATTGTCGTAGTGCTTAGGCGAAGCCCTGCGCGGATCACTTCACCATCACCGTCACCATGCCGTCGTGCTGATGAAAGTTTCCCTCGACACTTTGCTGGATCAAGAGTTCGAGGGACGTCATCGAGCTGAACGTGTGCAGAACTTGGAGGTGTCGTACGTTCGGTACTTGACCGGTTGAATCGAGAAGACGTTCGACTACATCAACCGCGTTAACCTAACGCTTCCGCTTTCGTTCTATGAGGGTATGTGGACACACTCTCCCCTTCTCATTGCTATGCATCTCCTAGATAGATCTTGCGTGATCGTAGGAATTTTTATGAAATTGCATGCTACGTTTCCCTTCGGTGGCATCCGAGCCAGGTCTATGCATAAATGATATGCACGAGTAGAACACAAAGAGTTGTGGTCGATCATAGTCATACTGCTTACCACCAACGTATTATTTTGATTCGGCGGTATTGTTGGATGAAGCGACCCGGACCAACCTTACATGACCACGTTCATGAGACCGGTTCCACCGACAGACATGCAACTTGTTTTGCATAAAGGTGGCTGGCGGGTGTCTGTTTCTCCAACTTTAGTTGAATCGAATTTGACTACGACCGGTCCTTGTTGAAGGTTAAAATAGCAAACTTGACGAAACATCATTGTGGTTTTGATGCGTAGGTAAGAACGGTTCTTACTAGAAGCCCGTAGCAGCCACGTAAAACTTGCAACAACAAAGTAGAGGACGGCTAACTTGTTTTTGCAGGGCATGTTGTGATGTGATATGGTCAAGACATGATGTGATATACGTTGCTGTATGAGGTGATCATGTTTTGTAAAAGTTATTGGCAACTGGTAGGAGCCTTATGGTTGTCGCTTTATTGTATGAAATGCAATCGCTATGTAATTGCTTTACTTTATCACTATGCATTAGCGATAGTTGTAAAAGCAATAGTTGGCGAGACGACAACGACGCTACGATGGAGATCAAGGTGTCAAGCCGGTGACGATGGAGATCATGACGGTGCTTTGGAGATGGAGATCAAAGGCACAAGATGATGATGGCCATATCATGCCACATATATTGATTGCATGTGATGTTTATCTTTTATGAATCTTATTTTGCTTAGTACGGCCGTAGCATTATAAGGTGATCGCTCACTAAAATATTTCAAGGTATAAGTGTTCTCCCTGAGTATGCACCATTGCGACAGTTCGTCGTGCCGAGACACCACGTGATGATCGGGTGTGATAAGCCCTACGTTCACATACAACGGGTACAACATAGTTTTGCACATGCGGAATACTCAGGTTAAACTTGACGAGCCTAGCATGTACAGGCATGGCCTCGGAACAGTGAGACTGAAAGGTCGAACTGAAGGAAATATGCCCTAGAGGCAATAATAAAGTTATTATTTATTTCCTTATATCATGATAATGTTTATTATTCATGCTAGAATTATATTAACCGGAAACATGATACATGTGTGAATACATAGACAAACAGAGTGTCACTAGTATGCCTCTACTTGACTAGCTCGGTAGTCAAAGATGGTTATGTTTCCTAGCCATAGACATGAGTTGTCATTTGATTAACGGGATCACATCATTAGGAGAATGATGTGATTGACTTGACCCATTCCGTTAGCTTATCACTTGATCGTTTAGTATGTTGCTATTGCTTTCTTCATGACTTATACATGTTCCTATGACTATGAGATTATGCAACTCCCGTTTACCGGAGGAACACTTTGTGTGCTACCAAACGTCACAATGTAACTGGGTGATTATAAAGGTTCTCTACAGTTGTCTCCGAAGGTACTTGTTGAGTTGGCGTATTTTAAGATTAGGATTTGTCACTCCGATTGTCGGAGAGGTATCGCTGGGCCCACTAGGTAATACACATCACTATAAGCCTTGCAAGCATAGTAACTAATGAGTTAGTTGCGGGATGATGTATTACAGAACGAGTAAAGAGACTTGCCGGTAACGAGATTGAACTAGGTATTGAGATACCGACGATCGAACCTCGGGCAAGTAACATACCGATGACAAAGGGAACAACGTATGTTGTTATGCGGTTCGACCGATAAAGATCTTCGTAGAATATGTAGGAGCCAATATGGGCATCCAGGTTCCGCTATTGGTTATTAACCAGAGAGATGTCTCGGTCATGTATACATAGTTCTCGAACCCGTAGGGTCCGCACGCTTAACGTTTGTTGACGATATAGTATTTATGAGTTATGTATGTTGGTAACCGAATGTTGTTCGGAGTTCCGGATAAGATCACGGACATGACGAGGAACTCCGGAATGGTCCGGAGATAAAGATTGATATATGGGATAATAGTGTTTGGTCTCCGGAAGGGTTCCGGAATTCATCGGAAGGGGTTCCGGATGTTTCCCGAAATGCTTGGGTACGAGAACACTTTATTCGGGCCAAAGGGGAAAGCCCACGAGGCTTTTAGAAAGTGCAAAAGGAAGTTTTGCGGAGACCACAGGCTAGACGCCAGGAACCCTGGCGTCTAGGGGGTAGACGCCGGGAACCCTAGCGTCTAGCCCTGGAGTCCAAGAAGGACTCTTGCCTTTCGGGCAAAACCGACTTTGAGGAGGCTTTTACTCCAAGTTTCGACCCCAGGTGTTGGGGATATAACTACTAGTGTAACCCGCCCAGGAGGGGCCGGGTTACGCTATGGAAATTCATCATATGAAGCCCAATATCAAGCTTGAAGATTGCAGTTCAATAAAGGGCCTAAAGCCCGCAGGCAACTTAAGGCCCGTAGTGATAAACCGCTGTAATGGCATGACTTGTGTTGTAAGGCAAGATTAACTAGTCACCGAGCCGGACACTGTTTATGAGCCGGCCGGGACTCTGTAGGCCGCGGGGCGTCAACCCGTGTATATAAGGGGACGACCCGCCGGCGGCTTAGGGCAAGTAACATCAAATCGAGAACCGGACATAGCAGATTTGCTCCCTGGTAATCAAAACCCTAGCAATTCCACCTCAACTGGATTAGTCTTTACCCTTCACCGTAAGGGGCCGAACCAGTATAAACCCTCGTGTCCCTTGTCCCACTTTAACCCCTTTAAGCTTCCTAGTTGCGATGGCTCCACGACTAAGTCCTTTCACAAGGACATCTGCCGTGACAATTCCACGACAGTTGGCGCCCACCGTGGGGCCAGCGCATGGTGGATTTGAGTTCTTGAAGGGCAACTTCGAAGGGCTCAAGGGATACGTTGTGGGTCAGATGACCAAGAGTCGTCGCGGCAAGCTCTACATCGACGACGCCGGCTGGGGTCCCGACGCCGGCTCAATTGAGTACGGTTACCGGGTCCCCTTTGGCGGAATCCACGTCTTCATCGGCCGGATTGGTGAGCCGGGCCCTGAGCCGGACATCTGCACCGACATCATCGAGACGGCTCAGCGTGCGAGACCCGCCCGGGCTCAGCCCGCTGTGAAGCGTGCCTTCGTGGGTTGCATCCACGGAGGAGAACTTTCTGAAGGATCCGTGGACGGCGGTGAGACGGCCGTCTACTCTGACGGTGAGTCATCCACTGGTGAGACGGATTCGTTATACCAATTGCAGGACGGCGGGCTTGGGGGCTGTTCCGATGGCAGCAGTATTCCGGACCCCTTTGAGCCGCCGAGCAGAGTAGGGATCTTCATGGCTGGCACTCAACCCGGCCAAAACTCTATGACTGCGGCAGCAATAACGTCCGGGTCAGGAGCGTCCGGGGCAGGAGGCCCTGTGCGCCCGCCGGCTCAGGTGCTGATTGATCTCATGGACAAATTGACGGCCCTGTTAACTGCCATAGTTATTCCAGCGAGTCAAGCTGAGCATGATGCAGAGGTGGCACAGGTACATGAGGAGATAGCTCGAGCCAAAGAAGCCCTAGCAGCTGAGGACACCAGATTGGCCGCGGAGCGGGCGGCTTTGGATGCTCGGGCTCAACAGATCCAGTCAGAGGCTTTCCAGCTTATGATGAGCCTGAACGCATCTAACGAGGTGATGAGGAGGAGGCACCAGAAGGCTCAATCCCGTTTGCCTCCGGTTTATGATCCTCGGAATCTCTTCTGCACGCCCGGAGCCGGACCTAGTAACCCGCCGGAGGCAAATCAGTTTGTAACATCCGGAACAGGGGCACCGGTTCAGCCCCGGGTGATGGAACCTCCTCACGTGAATACGGCCCCGCCTCGCTACGTATCAACACCACCGGGTCATTTTTCCAACCCCTTGGAGAACCTGATCGCTGCATCGGCACGTTTGGCGGCTCTCCCGGTGGATGGCGACTCTCCAACAGCAGTTGAGACGCGAAGGGTCAGAGAACTTCTTCAGACGGCTCTGGCTCAGCAGGAGGCTTATTCCTATAGTCGAGACAGGATTCATTCGACTCCTCGCCCAAGCCGGAGCCCAAGTTATAGTAGACATATGGATTCGGAGGCCTTGTCAAGCAACGCCCAGCGCCGTAACCAGCCCGGTGGATATAATCCGGTACAGGACATGATACGTCGAGAGGATGAGCGGGCGGCTCAGCAGGCGGCTCACCAAACCTTCCCGGATTATCCAACGACTTCTGTTGAGGCAGGAGTGGCCACCAGAACCGGCGGCGTTCCTTGTTTGGTGCCGGCTTTGCGTAATTAGCGTTTGCCCAAGGATTTCAAGGGACCCCGAAAGGTGCCAAATTATACGGCTGATTTACAGCCCGGGGCATGGATTGAAAGCTATGAGATGGCCATGGAGCTGTTCGAGGTCAGTGATGCGGCGATGGCCAAGTACTTCACCATGATGTTGGATCGAACGGCCCGCACTTGGTTAAAGGGGCTGCCGCCTAATTCCATTGGTTCATGGGCAGAGTTAAAAGCCCGGTTTATCCAGAACTTCAAAGACACCTGCAAGCAGCCCATGTCAATTGTGGACTTGACTAATTGCAAGCAAGAGGAAGGTGAGTCTACCACTCATTGGGTGCGCCGGGTCAAGGAGATAATACATTCGTCTGACAAGATGGATGCCGGCTCTGCAGTCTTAATGTTGGAGAAAAATTGCCGATTTGAACCTCTGAAACAGAAGCTGGGGCGCCTCAAGCGTGATTGTAACGACATGGGCCAGCTGATGGCGGCTCTAGTCAAATACGCCGATTCTGATAGTACCAAGGATCCCGTGTCTGATGAAGAGAAGACATGGAAGGGAAAGAAGAACGGCAACGGAAAGGGTTAGCAGCATAACCCGGCGAATCAAGGAGGCAGTAAGCGTAAGGCCGACGGTAACCCGGAATTTGTGGCTAACACCAATTCACAAGGTAACAATCAACGACGCAAGGGGAGGCCGCCCCCTCGATCCGGCGGGTCAGGTCCTACTCTTGAGCAACTACTCAACGAACCCTGTCCACTCGGGAAAGGCCAGCCACTCACCTGTGGAAGGATTGCGCAATCATGAAGGCTTTCAATTATTCCAACATGTTCGATGGCAACCATGGGTCTGGTGGCGGCTCAGGCGGAGGCGGTTTTCATGGCCCAGGTGGCGGCTCAAATTCCAGCTTTCAGGGAAATCAAGGTGGTTATAATCAGCAGTCTGGTCAGGGAGGTCAGCAGCAGCAGCAATCGGGTTATCAAAGCAATCCAAAGCAGCTGAATAGTGGACAGTATCACGTGTTCACCACTAGCTTGTGCAAACGAGACCAGAAGCTTCATAAAAGGGCTGTGAACGCTGTTGAGCCAGCAGTTCCCCATTATTTAAGGTGGTCAGAGCAGCCTATTGTGTGGAGCAGGGAAGATCACCCTCCCCGGGTTGACAATCCGGGTCAGTTAGCCTTGGTGGTAGCACCTCAGGTGGATATAAATTCACTAAAGTACTCATGGATGGAGGTAGCAGCATCAACATCCTCTATTATGAGACCTTTCGACGTATGGGGTTGACTGACAAAAATTTAAAGACATCCAACACTGTTTTCCATGGAGTGGTGCCTGGTAAGTCGGCATACCCAGTTGGTAAGATTGAGCTGGAGGTAGCCTTTGGAGATGAGCATGATTCTAGGGCTGAGAAATTAACCTTTGAAGTGGTCAAGATCAAGAGCCCATATCACGCTCTGTTTGGACGCCCGGCTTACGCCAAGTTCATGGCGCGGCCGTGTTATGTTTACTTGCAACTCAAGATGCCGGGTCACAAGGGCACCATTACTGTGCATGGGAGTCGGAAGATAGCCCTTGAATGTGAGGAGGGTGATGCTGCTTATGCCGAATCTGTTTGTGCAGCAGAGGAGCTGAAGTTTTATAAGGATAATGTTGACCCGGCGGACATGACATCTCTGAAGAAGCGAACCACAGAGCATGACCCGGTGATGAAATTTAAGTCGGCTGATGACACCAAGCTTGTTGATTTTACTCCAGGCGACTCATCTAAGCAATTCAGTATCAGTGCCAATCTGGATCCTAAATAGGAAAGCGCGCTCATCGAGTTTATCCGTGAGAATCGGGACATCTTCGCATGGAAACCTTCTGACATGCCGGGTGTACCGAGAGAACTCGCTGAGCACACTCTTAATATTGATCCAAAGTTTAAGCCGGTCAGGCAGTTTCTTCGGCGGTTTAACAAAGAGAGACGAAAAGCTATCGGTGAGGAGGTGGCCCGGCTCTTAGCGGCCGGGTTTATTGTTCAAGTTTTTCACCCAGAGTGGTTGGCTAACCCGGTGCTTGTACTTAAAAAGAACGGCACCTGGTGGATGTGTGTGGATTACACGGACTTAAACAAGGCTTGTCTGGCTGATCCTTTTTCTCTTCCCCGCATTGATCAAATTATTGATGCTACGGCGGGTTGTGAGCGTTTGAGCTTCTTGGATGCTTACTCTGGTTATCATTAGATCAAAATGGCAGTTAAGGACCAGGAGAAGACGGCTTTCATCACTCTGTTTGGAGCCTTCTGTTATGTATCTATGCCATTTGGGCTCAAGAGTGCCCAGGCGACTTATCAGCGATGTGTACAGAACTGTCTCCACAATCAGATTGGGCGCAATGTTCACGCTTATGTGGATGATATTGTGGTGAAATCCAGAGAGAAGGAAACCTTGATAGATGATCTGAAGGAAACCTTTGATAATCTCCGGGTCTACAAAATGATGCTTAACCCGGCCAAATGTGTGTTTGGCGTGCCCGCAGGCAAGCTTTTGGGTTTTCTGGTCTCTAACAGAGGCATTGAAGCTAATCCGGAGAAGATCAAGGCAATCACCTCTTTGGCTAAGCCGGCGTGCATCAATGATGTTCAGCGACTGGCGGGTCGTATCGCTGCTTTAAGCCGGTTCATAAGCCGGTTAGGTGAGAAGGCCATACCGCTGTATCAGATGATGAAGAAAACAGACAATTTTGTCTGGAGTGATGCTGCTAATACTGCCTTTGAAGATTTAAAGAGACAATTATCTAAGCCGCCGGTCCTTGCGGCTCCCATTGATAAAGAGCCGCTATTGTTGTACGTGGCCGCTAACTCGCGTGCTGTCAGTGTTGCAATTGTGGTGGAGCGCAAGGAGGCTGGCAAGGAGCATCCGGTTCAACGGCCGGTCTACTACATCAGTGAGGTGCTTATTGAGTCTAAGCAAAGATATCCACATTGGCAGAAGCTTGTTTATGGGGTGTTCATGGCGAGCCGGAAGCTTAAGCAATATTTCCAGGGTCACCCCATCACTGTGGTAAGTTATGCTCCTTTGGGAGACATCATTCAGAATAGAGAGGCTACAGGACGACTCGCCAAGTGGGCCATTGAGCTTGGGCCTCATGGTTTGAAGTATGCGCCACACACTGCTATTAAGTCTCAAGCACTGGCGGACTTCATCAATGATTGGACAGAACTACAGACGCCTGAGGAAAAGCCGGATAACACATATTGGACTATTCACTTTGATGGATCCAGGCAATTGGAGGGCTCGGGGGCTGGAGTTGTTTTAGCTTCCCCTCGAGGTGACAAATTTTGTTATGTGCTCCGGTTGATGTTTCCCTGTACTAACAATGCAGCTGAGTATGAGGCCTTGCTCCATGGTCTTCGGATGGCTAAGGAGATGAACTTAAGCCAGGTAAGGTGCTTGGGCGACTCAGATTTGGTGGCTCAACAGGTGTCAGGCAAGTGGGATTCTAAGGATCCTCTCATGGCGGCTTATCGCCGTGAAGTTGATGCTGTAGCTGGGCACTTCAAGGGTTATCAAGTGGAGCACATCGATCGAAGAAAAATGAGGCGACAGATGCTTTAAGCCGGTTGGGATCTCAGCGTAAGCCGGTGCCACCTAACACCTTTTTGGATGTTTTGCATAACCCTTCTGTCAAGTTGCCCATAGAGGAAGACTTAGCTGTTCCAGATCCAGAAGCGTAGTTGGTGGCGGCTCTTCACGTCATCCCAGATTGGACAGTGCCGTATTTGGCTTACATGAACCAGGGCGAGTTGCCTGAGGACGAGACCTTAGCTAGACAAATCGTCCGGCGGTCCAAGTCCATGACAATTGTTCATGGTGAGTTGCATCATCGCAGTGTTACTGGGGCGTTTCAACGTTGTGTGTCGCCTGAGGAAGGTCAGGAAATACTTCGTGAGATCCATGAAGGGGATTGTGGTCATCATGCCGGCTCAAAATCTCTTGTGGCCAAAGCCTTCCGTCATGGTTTTTATTGGCTGACGGCTCATGCAGATGCGGAGGATCTGGTCAGTAAATGTGATGGTTGTCAAAAATTCTCACGACGAGCTCATGTGCCGGCTCAAGAGTTAAGGATGATTCCAATCACTTGGCTGTTTGCAGTCTGGGGGCTTGACATGGTTGGGCCTTTCAAAAGGTCCAAGGATAAAAAGACACACCTTCTGGTGGCGGTTGATAAATTCACAAAGTGGGTTGAGGCAGAGCCGGTCAGTAAGTGTGATGCAGCCACGGCGGTTCAGTTCATGAAAAAGGTGATCTTTCGTTTTGGTTTTCCACACAGCATCATAACTGACAATGGTACTAATCTATCCAAAGGCGCCATGGAAGAGTTCTGTCAACGAGAACACATCCGGCTCGATGTTTCATCAGTAGCTCATCCTCAATCCAATGGTCAAGCTGAAAGAGCCAATCAAGAGATCTTGAAAGGTATAAAGCCCCGGCTCATGGTCCCTTTACAACAGACGCCGGGTTGTTGGGTGGAGGAGTTGCCCTCTGTGATTTGGAGCATCAATACTACACCTAACAGATCTACGGGTTATACACCTTTCTTCATGGTTTAAGGAGCAGAGGCGGTCCTACCAAGTGACATCCTTCATGATTCGCCATGAGTGGCGGCTTACGTTCAAGCTGATAATGAACAAGCTCGTCAGGATGCACTTGATTTGTTGGATGAGAAGCGTGATTTAGCAATAGCCCGCTCGGCGATTTACCAGCAGGACCTGCGCCGTTATCACAGCCGCCGGGTTAGGTCCAGAACCTTTCAAGAAGGTGACTTAGTGCTCCGGCTCATCCAGGATCAGTCCGATATGTACAAGCTATCCCCGCCTTGGGAAGGACCCTTTGTGGTCAGCAAGAACCTGAATAATGGGTCATATTACCTCATCGATGTTCGAGAGCACAAAGACTCACGTAAGTCGGAAGAGGAGACCCGCCGGCCGTGGAATATCGCTCATCTTCGGCCTTACTACACTTGAGCCACCGGCTCTCAGGATGTACATATTTTGATGATGTATATATTATGAAAAGTAATAAAGCAGGACCTCTGTCCTTTTCATCCTCAAAGGTTTATATGTCTTCATTATTATATTGTTAAAACAACCAACAGGGAGCGGATCATATTTGAATCCGGCTTTCCCTTTGGTACGGCTTATGATCATATTTGAATCTAGCCATGATCATCAGAGGGCTTCCTGTTCAAACATAGGTCGTATTCGAACCAAAGAGAACATAGCTGTCGATACCCTCTTGATCGGCATACTGCCAAACCCACTAGGGGGCTTCTTTATCGTATCCGAATCATAGCTCAACCCCTTTTGAGTCTGACGTGGATCGTATTCGAATCAGCATCATTAAACAACTTTCAAGGTCATTTGGGGGCTTCCTGTTCAAACATAGGTCGTATTTGAACCAAAGAGAACATAGCTGTCGATACCCTCTTGATCGGCAACGCCAAGGCCACTCGGGGCTATATGATCGTATTCGAATCTTAGCTTAACCCCTTTGGAACGGTTTACTGATCGTATTCGAATCAGAAGCCTCAAAATTTTGTCTGTTTCTCATAAAAGTTTTGCAAATCACAATTATTTGACTGTCTTGAGACCTTTTTGATCATATTTGAAAGCGTTTATGGGGTGGTTTCTATGCCACCGGCTTAACCTTGATCAATAAAGTTGTTAGCACATAACAAACATCATATGTACCGGTTTTTACAGAATTGGGTTCTCACCCTCATTGTTCGGGTCACATAAACCGGTAGCGTAATCGAAGGATCACATGTATGCTGTTATGATTATGTCTCAAAGATATAATTGAGAACCGGCTTTTTTATGATTTTTTGATTCATACTCTGGGTTATATGTAAAATATATGACCCTCCATGCGGTAAGACGCCAAGGGACTTGTGATTTGTTCTCTATGCAGGACAATTAAAGCAGCTCTTTAAACATAAGGAAAGCAGAGGATCAACATAATACGGAGGAATATAAGATGGCGGCTTAAACAGTGTTGAGGGCCACACACGTGCGCGATGGCACGACAAAATTAAGTGTTTTTCTACCCTATTACATGACTCCCCGAGTCCAAATAATGAAGCATTGTTTTTCAGCAAGGCATAAATATGGGCTGCCTGATGGATTAAATGTGTTGTTGGCCTGAAGCTTCCGGTTCATCCCTTTCCGCTCCTCCGTCTGTTTCCCTGTCCTGGAAGGTTGATGATGACCAGTCAATGCCACTCAAAGCTTCAAATTCAGCTTCATCATCAATTAACCCGGCCGGATCAACTTCAGGGGCGAAGGTATGCTTACGAATTGGAGGGATCAGGCTGATTGCTTCATAATGTGGTGTTGGGAGTCTCTGATTCTCAGCGTCATAACCCGGTTGGTACTTGGTAAGATCCGTGTCGTTACCGATCAGAGTGGCCACAGGGCGTATTTCCTTCACGCAAGCGGCGAAATTCTTCTGGTCAAATGGGGTGCCGTCCTCCTTCAGGCTTGGATACCCAAGGGCGATGTCGGCCGGGTCTAGGTCCGGTAGCCACGCTTTGGCCCGGCTTAATGCGGCTATGGCTCCGGCTCTTGCAGAAGCTCGCCTTAATTCCTGGAACCGCTGAGGTAGCACAGCAAGCCGTTTTAGTACATCCGCCAGGAGAGTGGGAACTTCATTCGACAAAGCCACGACGGCTAAAGCACGTTGTGACCCGGTGTAGAGTTGTTCCACCAGTGTATAAACGGCCTTCAGCTTTATCAGCATGCTTTGGTTAAGATTGGAACTCCTGGGGCCTGCATTACAAAGTCAGGTGAGTTGATGACAATTGAGATACTTGTTGAAAAAGATTTAAAATATCTAACACTTGCAGAGTAACTTACCAAAGATTGCTGAGACCATCTGAGATACATGGCATTTTAAACCAGATAACTCGGCGGTTGTTTCTGCAAGAGTCGCCTCCGCTTGTTCAGCCCGGTTGATCAAAGCGATCTTTTCATCAGCCTAGGCCTTCTTCTCTGCTTCAAAGTTCTTTTTCAGTTTCTCTTGTTCAGATACACTGAATTCAAACTTGGAGTTGGCCTTTTGGGTCTCACTCTCCTGAGCTTCCAGGCGATTCTTCAAGTCAGAGATCTCCGATTCAAATTGATCAATGGTGGCCTGTATAAATGCCGGGTTACAGTCAGGATCATCATAATGCAACATTAAGTCCCAAGCACTTTGCAAGCAAAGATACTTGGCACTTGGGGGCTAATGTATGCTGAAGAACTCTATTTACAGTGGTGGTTCATGGAAATAAGTCCCAAGCACTTTGCAGGCAAAGGTACTTGGCACTTGGGGGCTAATGCATATTGTTGTTCAAGTATTTGATTAAAACATGGTAAGGACCGGTTCAAACATGCTGTCTAAGCCGGCCCTTGGGCGCTACAGGATAAGCCGGGTTTCTTGCATGTATTACTAAGCTGGTATTGAGTCTACAGCATATTTCATCATAAGCAATAGACTTGGGGGCTGGTATAGTAAGGATAAATAAAGTATAGCAACAAGAGTTATACCTCAGATTTTTGGTGTATCTGTTTCACCATGTCAATTTCCAGGTCACGGCTGTTGTGCACTTGATTTATATAACCAGAGACGATTTCTCCAATACTCAGATGAGTATAATCAGTAACATCCAGCTTGGCTTTGCGGCGTTCCAGAAGCTCTTCCTTGGCGGAGCACTTGGCCAGCACGGTGGGTCTCCCCGGTTCAACAAAGTCAGTCTTGATGATTTTGACGTCCGGGTCATCCGCCTTGGCCGGGCTAGGGATCTCCGGGTTCTCAGAACCGTCAATGGCTTGCTCGACAGGCGGATTAGTGGTAGGCGTTGGAATATCGTGGGCTGGTTCAGGCGGCGGCTCATGGGCGGAGGTATCAGGATCAGCCGTTCTGAGCTCCGGTTCAGTCAAGATCGGCTCTTCGGTCGGCTTATTCTTCTTCGCCCTCTTGCTGGGCTTTACTTGTACACTGTGTGAAAATCAAAGGGTTAGTACAAAAACATGAGTAAGATAAGCACAAGATAAACAGATTATCATTACCCTGGAGAGGTTTTGAAAGCCGGCATATTAGACTGCATTGATTCACCGGAGGAAGGTGAAGTTCCTTGATAGTTTGAGTCAGAAGAATTGAGTGGTTGATGAGTGAAACCCGCCAAAGGATACAAAGAATGTAAATCGGAGATAACCTCAGTCCGGCGTTTTCTTGTTACATCGGGTAAGCCGGAGGAGAGTTCCGCATCTTTGCTGGTCCGGGTCTGCCTCCAGCTCTCGTGAATCTGTTGCTTCAAAAGAAATTGAGGATCTTGGTAAGCTAAAGGATGTGAAAATCTTACTTTCCGGGTTACTCTTCGGACTTTCTGTCTCGGCAAAGGCTCGGAGTCGGAGGAAATTATAGTTACCTCTTCAATCACTACATGACTCGCTCCTGTATCCTCCTGATGATAATCAGTGTCAATAAGATGGTTAAAAAAGGAGCCTAAAGGGTCAAGAGCTACCTCTGATTCGGAGGTATCCTCCAGATGAAGCATATCCGAGGCGCTAGGTTTGTTCCCCTTCTTTCGAGCAGCAGCTTTCCTGGCGGCTTTCTTAGTTTTTCTCGCTTTCTTGGCAGTCTCATGGTCATACTTGACCTTCCAAAATTCGTCACCAGCCTGTGAATTATAACAAAGGTTTTTGAGTAAAGACGAAATTGTTAAAGTTGAAGGTAAAAATGCTCAAGTCAATAGCTTACCGCTGGAGCCGGGTTAGCTTTGCAGAAGGGACTTAAACCTACTTTCCCACAATTTGCCAGGCTCTCATTCAGAATAGACTTAGTCATATCATCAACAATGTCCTCAGGTAAGTCATTAGGGCTGTGCCGCAGAGGATCATTCTTTTGGCCTGTGTAATCGCACATCAAGCCGGGGCGGCGGCTCAAAGGAATAACCCGCCAGGCAAGCCAAACCCGGACCAGATCAATGCCGTTTAGGCCGTTCCCCAAAAGATCTTTGACCTTGCTTATGGTAGGGGCAAGTGTTTGACGTTCAGCCGGAGACAGTTTATCTGGCAAGGGGTGAGTTGACTCCAGGCGCAGGGCGCGAAAGCTGGGCAGAGGGTTCTCATTAGTCGGAGAAGTGTCCTGACAATAGAACCATGTATGGTTCCAATCTTTAGGGTGACTTGGCAGTTCGGCATACGGGAAGAGACAGTCTCTCCGTCGCTGGATTGAGATTCCTCCAAGCTCCAAGCTGGGCCCATTGGCACATTTGTTTTGACGGTTCAGATAAAATAACTCTCTAAAGAGTAGCAGGCTGGGTTCTTCTCCAAGGTACACCTCACAGAACACTTGAAAATTGCAGATATTTGATACAGAATTGGGTCCGATGTCTTGAGGTCGCAGGTCAAAAAAGTGCAAGACGTCTCTGAAAATTTTTGAGCCGGGTGGAGCAAAGCCCCGGTTCATGTGATCAGTAAAAACGACAACTTCCCCGTCCTTTGGTTGAGGTTTTTCTTCTGTCGGATCAGGAGCACGATAGGACATGACCTCCTTCTTCGGCAGATAACCAGTCTTCACAAACTCGTTCAAGGTGTTATCGGTGACGATGGATCTAACCCAGTTGCATGTGACGGGTGCTTTGGGAGCCTTGGGCGGCATTATGAAGATGGAAGCCTATGACAAAGTAAAAATTTCCGGCTCAAATTTAAGCCGGAGAAAATATTTCAATTCATATTCAAGATGGCGGCTTACGAAGGGGCCTAATGACATATGTCTAATTGTGTCAGATTATTCAAGCCGCCATGGGCATCATAAGCAGTTAAGTTATTTAAAACCACTGTGAGTGGTCAGGATTATTGATTGAGCATTGCCTTTTTAAGCCGGCGATAAGAGTCGCCATGGCTAACAGATACAATTTTTTGCCTAAGTGTCGCACAAACAAGTTTCGCAGGTTGCAGCTGTTATTTTGGATCAAACGGTCGTTCAGAAAAGAAAATATCCTGGACCTAAAAACTGGTACAGATGAGTTTGAGAGTTCTAATGAGGCCTCTGAACTAGAGAAAGGAATCTACTAGCATCTGAAATGGATGCGAAACGGTTACCGCACAAGTTATATGTTCTTTTTGGATCAGAAGAAGCTGCGGTGGAGGAACCGCGAAGAAACGATGAAGAACCATGAAGAACACGGAAGAACTTGAAAACCCTAAATGCAGATCTGAAGTGCGGGAAGGTGAAGACTTACATCTGTAGATCTACTGCGGAGGATCGCCGCCGTTCTCTGGTCGATTCAGGTTGATGCAGCGGCCAAGATCGACGAAGATGAGGTGCTCTGCTGCGGTGGCGGCGGCGGAGCTCGAGCAGCAGTGGAGTCGCGAGAGGAAGAAGACGACAGAAAGGGGGAGAATGAAGAAAGACCTAAAGGTCGTGCTTATTTATAAGGAAAAGACTGACAGAGAGGGCGCGAGAAACGAGGAGGCCAGACATGGTTATCCAGCTACTCTGACGCCTCGATTTTTGGGATGGTCATTAAGATAAGGATCCATTGGGATATGATAGAATAAAATATGAATTTAATGGAAGATGACGTCATGGCGGGTTACCATGAATCTAGAAGATGACGTCATGGCGGGTTATAACTTTTGCACAGACAGAAGACAGAAGGCTTTTTCTTAAGGTATTGAAGATTGACATGAACCAGTTCAAATCAATCTGGGCGTCTAATGTTGGGGATATAATACAAGTGTAACCCGCCCAGGAGGGGCCGGGTTACGCTATGGCAATTCATCATATGAAGCCCAATATCAAGCTTGAAGATGGCAGTTCAATGAAGGGCCTAAAGCCCGCAGGCGACTTAAGGCCCGTAGTGATAAACCGCCGTAATGGCATGACTTGTGTTGTAAGGCAAGATTAACTAGTCACCGAGCCGGACACTGTTTATGAGCCGGCCAGGACTCTGTAGGCCGCGGGGCGTCAACCCGTGTATATAAGGGGACGATCCGCCGATGGCTTAGGGCAAGTAACATCAAATCGAGAACCGGGCATAGCAGATTTGCTCCCTGGTAATCGAAACCCTAGCAATTCCACCTCAACTGGATTAGGCTTTACCCTTCACCGTAAGGGGCCGAACCAGTATAAACCCTCGTGTCCCTTGTCCCACTTTAACCCCTTTAAGCTTCCTAGTTGCGATGGCTCCACGACTAAGTCCTTTCACAAGGACATCTGTCGTGATAATTCCACGACACCAGGGCTCAACATATAAATAGAGGGGGTAGGGCTAGCACCCAAGACACATCAAGAAACACCAAGCCGTGTGCCGGCAACCCCGTCCCCTCTAGTTTATCCTCCGTCATAGTTTTTGTAGTGCTTAGGCGAAGCCCTGCGGAGATTGTTCTTCACCAACACCGTCACCACGCCGTCGTGCTGCCGGAACTCATCTACTACTTCGCCCCTCTTGCTGGATCAAGAAGGTGAGGACGTCATCAAGCTGAACGTGTGCTGAACGCGGAGGTGCCGTACGTTCGGTACTTGATCGGGACGGATCGTGAAGGTGTACAACTACATCAACCGCGTTGATAAACGTTTCCGCTTACGGTCTACGAGGGTACGTAGACAACACTCTCCCCTCTCGTTGCTATGCATCACCATGATCTTGCGTGTGCGTTGGATTTTTTTTTTGAAATTACTACGTTCCCCAACAGTGGTATCAGAGCCAGGTTTATGCGTAGATGTCATATGCACGAGTAGAACACAAGTGAGTCGTGGGCGATACAAGTCATACTGCTTACCAGCATGTCATACTTTGGTTCGGCTGTATTGTTGGATGAAGCGGCCCGGACCAACATTACGCGTACGCTTACGCGAGACTGGTTCTACCGACGTGCTTTGCACACAGGTGGTTGGCGGGTGTCAGTTTCTCCAACTTTAGTTGAACCGAGTGTGGCTATGCCTGGTCCTTGAGAAGGTTAAAACAGCACTAACTTGATGAACTATCATTGTGGTTTTGATGCGTAGGTAAGAACGGTTCTTGCTCAGCCCGTGGCAGCCACGTATAACTTGCAACAACAAAGTAGAGGACGTCTAACTTGTTTTTGCAGGGCATGTTGTGATGTGATATGGTTAAGACATGATGCTATATTTTATTGTATGAGATGATCATGTTTTGTAACCGAGTTATCGGCAACTGGCAGGAGCCATATGGTTGTCGCTTTATTGTATGCAATACAATCGCCCTGTAATTGCTTTACTTTATCACTAAGCAGTAGCGATAGTCGTAGAAGCAATAGTTGGCGAGACGACAACGATGCTACGATGGAGATCAAGGTGTCGCGCCGGTGACGATGGTGATCATGACGGTGCTTCGGAGATGGAGATCACAAGCACAAGATGATGATGGCCATATCATATCACTTATATTGATTGCATGTGATGTTTATCTTTTATGCATCTTATTTTTCTTAGATCGACGGTAGCATTATAAGATGATCTCTCACTAAATTTCAAGGTATAAGTGTTCTCCCTGAGTATGCATCATTGCGGAAGTTCTTCGTGCTGAGACACCACGTGATGATCGGGTGTGATAAGCTCTACGTACAAATACAACAGCTGCAAGACAGTTTTGCACACGCGGAATACTCAGGTTAAACTTGACGAGCCTAGCATATGCAGATATGGCCTCGGAACACTGGAGACCGAAAGGTCGAGCGTGAATCATACAGAAGATATGATCAACATAGTGATGTTCACCATTGAAAACTACTCCATCTCACGTGATGATCGGACATGGTTTAGTTGATATGGATCACGTGATCACTTAGATGATTAGAGGGATGTCTATCTAAGTGGGAGTTCTTAAGTAATATGATTAATTGAACTTTAATTTATCATGAACTTAGTCCTGGTAGTATTAGCATATCTATGTTATAGATCAATAGCTCGCGTTTAGCTCCCCTGTTTTATTTTTGATATGTTCCTAGAGAAAACTAAGTTGAAATATGTTAGTAGCAATGATGCGGATTGGATCCGTGATCTGAGGATTATCCTCATTGCTGCACAGAAGAATTATGTCCTTGATGCACCGCTAGGTGACAGACTGATTGCAGGAGCAGATGCAGACGTTATGAACGTTTGGCAAGCTCGATATGATGACTACTTGATAGTTTAGTGCACCATGCTTTACGGCTTAGAATCGGGGCTTCAAAGACGTTTTGAACGCCACGGAGCATATGAGATGTTCCAAGAGTTGAAATTAGTATTTCAGACTCATGCCCATGTCCAAAGGTATGAGACCTTTGACAAGCACTTTGCCTACAAGATGGAGGAGAATTGCTCAGCTAGTGAGCATGTGCTCAGAATGTCTGAGTCCTACAATCACTTGAATCAAGTGGGAGTTAATCTTCCAGATAAGATAGTGATTGACAGAGTTCTCTAGTCACTATCACCAAGTTACTAGAACTTCGTGATGAACTATAATATGCAAGGGATAACGGAAACGATTCCCAAGCTCTTCGTGATGCTGAAATCGACGAAGGTAGAAATCAAGAAAAGCATCAAGTGTTGATGGTTGACAAGACCACTAGTTTCAAGAAAAGGGCAAAGGGAAGAAGGGAAACTTCAAGAAGAACGGCAAGCAAGTTGCTGCTCAAGTGAAGAAGCCCAAGTCTGGACCTAAGACTAAGACTAAGTGCTTCTACTGCAAAAGGACTGGTCACTGGAAGTGGAACTGCCCTAGATACTTGGCGGATAAGAAGGATGGCAAAGTGAACAAAGGTATATTGGATATACATGTTATTGATGTGTACTTTACTAGTGTTTATAGCAACCCTCGGCATTTGATACTGGTTCAGTTGCTAAGAGTAGTAACTCGAAACGGGAGTTGCAGAATGAACAGAAACTAGTTAAGGGCGAGGTGACGATGTGTGTTGGAAGTAGTTCCAAGATTGATATGATCATCATCGCACACTCCCTATACTTTTGGGGTTAGTGTTGAACCTAAATAAGTGTTATTTGGTGTTTGCGTTGAGCATGAATATGATTTGATCATGTTTATTGCAATACGATTATTCATTTAAGTTAGAGAATAATTGTTGTTCTGTTTACATGAATAAAACCTTATATGGTCATACACCCAATGAAAATGGTTTGTTTGATCTCGATCATAGTGATACACATATTCATAATATTGAAGCCAAAAGATGCAGAGTTGATAATGATAGTGCAACTTATTTGTGGCACTGCTGTTTAGGTCATATTGGTGTAAAGCGGATGAAGAAACTCCATTCCGATGGACTTTTGGAATCACTTGATTATGAATCACTCGGTACTTGCGAACCATGCCTCATGGGCAAGATGACTAAAACGCCGTTCTCCAGAACAATGGAGCGAGCAACAGATTTGTTGGAAATCATACATACCGATGTATGTGGTCCGATGAATATTGACGCTCGCGGCGGGTATCGTTATTTTCTGACCTTCACAGATGATTTGAGCATATATGGGTATATCTACTTGATGAAACATAAGTCTGAAACATTTGAAAAGTTCATATAATTTCAGAGTGAAGTGGACGTAACAAGAAAATAAATTTTCTACGATCTGATCGTGGAGGAGAATATTTGAGTTACGAGTTTGGTCTTCATTTGGAACAATGCGGAATAGTTTCGCAACTCACACCACCTGGAACACCACAGCGTAATGGTGTGTCCGGACATCGTAACCGTACTTTATTAGATATGGTGCAATCTATGATGTCGCTTACCGGTTTACCACTATCATTTTGGGGTTATGCATTAGAGAGAGCTGCATTCACGTTAAATAGGGCACCATCTAAATCCGTTGAGACGACACCATATGAACTGTGGTTTGGCAAGAAACCAAAGTTGTCGTTTCTTAAAGTTTGGGGTTGCGATGCTTATGTGAAAAAGTTTCATCCTGATAAGCTCAAACCCAAATCGGAGAAAATGTCTTCATAGGATACCCAAAGGAGACAGTTGGGCACACCTTCTATCATAGATCCGAAGGCAAGACATTCGTTGCTAAGAATGGATCCTTTCTAGAGAAGGAGTTTCTCTCGAAAGAAGTGAGTGGGAGGAATGTAGAACTTGATGAGGTAACTGTACCTGCTCCCTTATTGGAAAGTAGTTCATCACAGAAACCAGTTCCAGTGATTCCTACACCAATTAATGAGGAAGCTAATGATGGTGATCATGAAACTTTAGATCAACTTATTACCGAACCTCGTAGGTCAACCAGAGGAAGATCCGCACCAGAGTGGTACGGTAATCCTGTTCTGGAGGCCATGTTACTTGACCATGATGAACCTACGAACTACGAGGAAGCGATGATGAGCCCAGATTCCGCAAAATGGCTTGAGGCCATGAAATCTGAGATGGGATCCATGTATGAGAACAAAGTGTGGACTTTGGTTGACTTGCCTGTTGATCGGCAAGCCATAGAAAATAAATGGAACTTCAAGAGGAAGACGGACGCTGATAGTAGTGTTACTATCTACAAAGCTAGACTTGTCGAAAAAGGTTTTTTTTTACAAAGTTCAAGGTGTTGACTACGATGAGATCTTCTCACTTGTAGCGGTGCTTAAGTCTGTCCGAATCATATTAGCAAATTGCCACATTTTATGAAATCTGGCAAATGGATGTCGAAACTACATTCCTTAATGGATTTCTTAAAGAAGAGTTGTATATGATGCAACCAGAAGGTTTTGTCGATCCTAAAGGTGCTAACAAAATATGCAAGCTCCAGCGATCCATCTATGGACTGGTGCAAGCATCTCAGAGTTGGAATATACGCTTTGATGAGTTGATCAAAGCATATAGTTTCATACAGACTTGCGGTGAAGCCTGTATTTACAAGAAAGTGAGTGGGAGCACTACAACATTTCTGATAAGTATATGTGAATGACATATTGTTGATCGGAAATAATGTAGAATTTTCTGGAAAGCATAAAGGAGTATTTGAAAGGAGTTTTTTCAAAGAAAGACCTCGGTGAAGCTGCTTACATATTGAGCATCAAGATCTATAGAGATAGATCAATATGCTTGGTAAGTTTTTTCAATGAGTACATACCTTGACAAGATTTTGAAGTAGTTCAAAATGGAACAGTCAAAGAAAGAGTTCTTGCCTGTGTTACAAGGTGTGAAATTGAGTAAGACTCAAAAGCCGACCACGGCAGAAGATAGAAAGAGAATGAAAGTCATTCCCTATGCCTCAGCCACAGGTTCTATAAAATATGCCATGCTGTGTATCAAATCTATTGTATACCCTACACTGAGTTTAGCAAGGAAGTACAATAGTGATCTAGGAGTAGATCACTGGACAACGGTCAAAATTATCCTTAGTGGAATAAGGATATGTTTCTCGATTATGGAGGTGACAAAAGGTTCGTCGTAAAGGGTTACGTCGATGCAAGTTTTGACACTGATCCAGACGACTCTAAGTCTCAATCTGGATACATATTGAAAGTGGGAGCAATTAGCTAGAGTAGCACCATGCAGAGCATTGTTGACATAGAAATTTGCAAAATACATACGGATCTGAATGTGGCAGACCCGTTGACTAAACTTCTCTCACAAGCAAAACATGATCACACCTTAGTACTCTTTGGGTGTTAAACACATAGCGATGTGAACTAGATTATTGACTCTAGTAAACCCTTTGGGTGTTGGTCACATGGCGATGTGAGCTATGGGTGTTAATCACATGGTGATGTGAACTATTGGTGTTAAATCACATGGCAATGTGAACTAGATTATTGACTCTAGTGCAAGTGGGACACTGAAGGAAATATGCCCTAGAGGCAATAATAAAGTTATTATTTATTTCCTTATATCATGATAAATGTTTATTATTCATGCTAGAATTGTATTAACCGGAAACATGATACATGTGTGAATACATAGACAAACAGAGTGTCACTAGTATGCCTCTACTTGACTAGCTCGCTAGTCAAAGATGGTTATGTTTCCTAGCCATAGACATGAGTTGTCATTTGATTAACGGGATCACATCATTAGGAGAATGATGTGATTGACTTGACCCATTCCGTTAGCTTAGCACTTGATCGTTTAGTATGTTGCTATTGCTTTCTTCATGACTTATACATGTTCCTATGACTATGAGATTATGCAACTCCCGTTTACCGGAGGAACACTTTGTGTGCTACCAACCATCACAATGTAACTGGGTGATTATAAAGGTTCTCTACAGTTGTCTCCGAAGGTACTTGTTGAGTTGGCATATTTTAAGATTAGGATTTGTCACTCCGATTGTCGGAGAGGTATCGCTGGGCCCACTCGGTAATACACATCACTATAAGCCTTGCAAGCATAGTAACTAATGAGTTAGTTGCAGGATGATGTATTACAGAATGAGTAAAGAGACTTGCCAGTAATGAGATTGAACTAGGTATTGAGATACCGACGATCGAACCTCGGGCAAGTAACATACCGATGACAAAGGGAACAACATATGTTGTTATGCGGTTCGACCGATAAAGATCTTCGTAGAATATGTAGGAGCCAATATGGGCATCCAGGTTCCGCTATTGGTTATTGACCAGAGAGATGTCTCGGTCATGTCTACATAGTTCTCGAACCCGTAGGATTCGCATGCTTAACGTTCGTTGACGATATAGTATTTATGAGTTATGTATGTTGGTAACCGAATGTTGTTCGGAGTTCCGGATAAGATCACGGACATGACGAGGAACTCCGGAATGGTCCGGAGATAAAGATTGATATATGGGATAATAGTGTTTGGTCTCCGGAAGGGTTCCGGAATTCATCGGAAGGGGTTCCGGATGTTTCCCGAAATGTTTGGGTACGAGAACACTTTATTTGGGCCAAAGGGGAAAGCCCACGAGGCTTTTAGAAAGTCCAAAAGGAAGTTTTACGGAGACCAGAGGCTAGACACCAGGAACCCTGTCGTCTAGGGGGTAGACGCCGGGAACCCTGGCGTCTAGCCCTGGAGTGCGAGAAGGACTCTTGCCTTTCGGGCAAAACCGACTTTGAGGAGGCTTTTACTCCAAGTTTTGAGCCCAGGGCTCAACATATAAATAGAGGGGTTGGGCTAGCACCCAAGACACATCAAGAAACACCAAGCCATGTGCCGGCAACCCCGTCCCCTCTAGTTTATCCTCCGTCATAGTTTTCGTAGTGCTTAGGCGAAGCCCTGCAGAGATTGTTCTTCACCAACACCGTCACCACGCCGTCGTGCTGCCAGAACTCATCTACTACTTCGCCCCTCTTGCTGGATCAAGAAGGCGAGGACGTCATCGAGCTAAACGTGTGCTGAACGCGGAGGTGCCGTACGTTCAGTACTTGATCGGGACAGATCGTGAAGGTGTACGACTACATCAACCGCGTTGATAAACGTTTCCGCTTATGGTCTATGAGGGTACGTAGACAACACTCTCCCCTCTCGTTGCTATGCATCACCATGATCTTGCGTGTGCGTAGGATTTTTTTTGAAATTACTACGTTCTCCAACACGAACATGAATCATATAGTAGATATGATCAACGTAGAGATGTTCACCATTGAAAACTACTCCATCTCACGTGATGATCGAACATGGTTTAGTTGATATGGATCACGTGATCATTTAGATGACTCGAGGGATGTCTATCTAAGTGGGAGTTCTTAAGTAATATGATTAATTGAACTTAATTTATCATGAACTTAGTCCTGATAGTTTTTGCATATCGATGTTGTAGATCAATGGCCCGTGCTACCGTTCCCTTAAATTTTAATGCGTTCCTAGAGAAAGCTAAGTTGAAAGATGATGGTAGCAACTACACGGACTGGGTCCGTAACTTGAGGATTATCCTCATTGCTGCATAGAAGAATTATGTCCTTGATGCACCGCTAGGTGACAATAGTCCTCCCGCTAATGTCAACGCTTTGAACGTCTGGCTGACGCGGTCTGATGACTACTCTATAGTTCAGTGTGCCATGCTTTACGGCTGAGAATCGGGACTTCAAAGACGTTTTGAACGTCATGGACCATATGAGATGTTCCAGGAGTTGAAGTTAATATTTCAAGCAAATGCCCGAGTTGAGAGATATGAAGTCTCCAACAAGTTCTATAGCTGCAAGATGGAGGAGAACAGTTCTGTCAGTGAACACATACTCAGAATGTCTGGGTACCATAACCACTTGACTCAGCTGGGAGTTAATCTTCCAGATGATAGTGTTATTGACAAGGTTCTTCAATCACTGCCACCAAGCTACAAAGGCTTCGTGATGAACTATAATATGCAAGGGATGGATAAGACAATTCCAGAGCTCTTTGCTAGGCTCAAAGCTGCAGAGGTAGAAATCAAAAGGAGCATCAAGTGTTGATGGTTAACAAGACCACTAGTTTCGAGAAAAAGGGCAAGGGAAAGAAGGGGAACTTCAAGAAGAATGGCAAGCAAGTTGTCACTCCCGGGAAGAAGCCTAAGTCTGGACCCAAGCCTGAAATTGAGTGCTTCTTCTGCAAAGGGACTGGTCACTGGAAGTGGAACTGCCCCAAGTATTTGGCGGATAAGAAGGATGACAAAGTGAACAGAGGTATATTTGATATACAAGTTATTGATGTGTACCTGATAACCCACAAGTATAGGGGATCAATTGTAGCCTCTTTCGATAAGTAAGAGTGTCGAACCCAACGAGGAGCTAAAGGTAGAACAAATATTCCCTCAAGTTCTATCGACCACCAATACAACTCTACGCACGCTTAACGTTCGCTTTACCTAGAACAAGTATGAAACTAGAAGTACTTTGTAGGTGTTTTTGGATAGGTTTGCAAGAATATAAAGAGCACGTAAATAAAAAGTAGGGGCTATTTAGATAAAGACACAACTAAATTAGTTTTAGTAGAGAGCTTTTTGTCACGAGAAAGTTATTTGTCCCTAGGCAATCGATAACTAGACCGGTAATCATTATTGCAATTTTATTTGAGGGAGAGGCATGAGCTAACATACTTTCTCTACTTGGATCGTATGCACTTATGATTGGAACTCTAGCAAGCATCCGCAACTACTAAAGATCATTAAGGTAAAACCCAACCATAGCATTAAAGCATCAAGTCCTCTTTATCCCATACGCAAAGAACCTACTTACTCGGGTCTGTGCTTCTGTCACTCACGCCACCCACCATAAGCAAATCATGAACATATTGCAAACCCTACAGCGGGAATCCCTCACGCTTGCGCGACACGGAGAGCACCATAGGACAGAACCAATAATAGAACATGCAACTCAAACCAATCTTGATCATCAAATAACCCATAGGACAAAACGGATCTACTCAAACATCATAGGATAGCCATACATCATTGGGAAATAATATATAGCATTGAGCACCATGTTTAAGTAGAGATTACAACGGGTAAGAGAGAGGTTACACCGCTGCATAGAGGGGGGAAGAGTTGGTGATGATGGCAGTGAAGTTGTTGGTGAAGATTGTGGTGATGATGATGGCCCCGGCGGTGTTCCGGCGCCACCGGAAGAGAGGGGGAGAGGCCCCCCTTCTTCTTCTTCCTTGACCTCCTCCCTAGATGGGAGAAGGGTTTCCCCTCTGGTCCTTGGTCTCCATGGCATGGGAGGGGCGAGAGCCCCTCCGAGATTGGATCTGTCTCTCTGTCTCCCTCTGTTTCTGCGTTCTCCTCTGCTGCCCTTTCACCGTTTCTTTTATATCCGGAGATCCGTAACTCCGATTGGGTTGAATCTTTCGCCCAGATTTTTCTCATAAAATTAGCTTTCTTGCGGCAAAATAAGAGCGTCAACCGCCTTACGGGGTGCCCACGAGGGTCCAGGGCGCGCCCCCTGCCTCGTGGCCCCCTCGGGCACCGTCTCGCGTTGATTTTACTTACCAAAAATCATAAATATTCCAAAATAATTCTCCGTCCATTTTTATCCCGTTTGGACTCCGTTTGATATTGGGTTTCTACGAAACATAAACATGCAACAAACAGGAACTGGCACTGGGCACTGGATCAATATGTTAGTCCCAAAAATAGTATAAAAAGTTGCCAAAAGTATATGAAAGTTGTGGAATATTGGCATGGAACAATCAAAAATTATAGATACGATGGAGACGTATCAGCATCCCCAAGCTTAATTCCTGCTCGTCCTCGAGTAGGTAAATGATAAAAAAGATAATTTTTGATGTGGAATGCTACCTAGCATAATCTTGATCATGTATCTAATCATGGCATGAATATTAAGATACGAGTGATTCAAAGCAATAGTCTATCATTTGACATAAAAACAATAATACTTCAAGCCTACTAATAAAGCAATCATGTCTTTTCAAAATAACAAGGCCAAAGAAAGTTATCCCTACAAAATCATATAGTATGGCTATGCTCCATCTTCACCACACAAAAAATTCAAATCATGCACAACCCCGATGACAAGCCGAGCAATTGGTTCATACTTTTTAACGCGCTTCAGCTTTTTCAACCCTCACGCAATACATGAGCATGAGCCATGGACATAGCACTATAGGTGGAATAGAATATGATGATGGGGGTTATGTGGAGAAGACAAAAAAGGAGAAAGTCTCACATCGACGCGGCTAATCAACGGGCTATGGAGATGCCCATCAATTGATGTCAATGTGAGGAGTAGGGATTGCCATGCAACGGATGCACTAGAGCTATAAGTATATGAAAGCTCAAACTGAAACTAAGTGGGTGTGCATCCAACTTGCTTGCTCATGAAGACCTATGGCATTTGAGGAAGCCCATCGTTGGAATATACAAGCCAAGTTCTATAATGAAAATTCCCACTAGTATATGAAAGTGATAACTCAAGAGACTCTCTATATGAAGAACATGGTGCTACTTTGAAGCACAAGTGTGGTAAAAGGATAGTAACATTGCCCCTTCTCTCTTTTTCTCTCATTTTTTTGTTTTTTTGGGCCTTCTCTTTTTTTGGACTTTCTCTTTTTTTATTTATTTTTATTTTTTCTTCGTCCGGAGTCTCATCCGGACTTGTGGGGGAATCATAGTCTCCATCATCCTTTCCTCACTGGGGTAATGCTCTAATAATGATGATCATCACACTTTTATTTACTTACAACTCAATATTACAACTCGATATCTAGAACAAAGATATGACTCTATATGAATGCTTCCAGCGGTGTAACGGGACGTGCAATGATCTAGCGTAGCAATGACATCAAAAAACGGACAAGCCATGAAAACATCATGCTAGCTATCTTACGATCATGCAAAGCAATATGATAATAAATGCTCAAGTCATGTATATGATGATGATGATGGAAGTTGCGTGGCAATATATCTCGGAATGGCTATGGAAATGCCATGATAGGTAGGTATGGTGGCTGTTTTGAGGAATATATAATGAGGCTTATGTGTGACAGAGCGTATCGTATCACGGGGTTTGGATGCACTGGCGAAGTTTGCACCAACTCTCGAGGTGAGAAAGGGCAATGCACGGTACCGAAGAGGCTAGCAATGATGGAAGGGTGAGAGTGCATATAATCCATGGACTCACATTAGTCATAAAGAACTCATATACTTATTGCAAAAGTTTATTAGCCCTTGAAGCAAAGTACTACTACACATGCCCCTAGGGGGATAGATTGGTAGGAAAAGACCATCGCTCGTCCCCGACCGCCACTCATAAGGAAGATAATCAATAAATAAATAATGCTCCGACTTCGTTACATAACGGTTCACCATACGTGCATGCTACGGGAATCACAAACCTCAACACAAGTATTTCTACTAATCCACAACTACCCACTAGCATGACTCTGATATCACCATCTTTATATCGCAAAACTATTGCAAGGAATCAAACATATCATATTCAGTGATCTACAAGTTTTATGTAGGATTTTATGACTAACCATGTGAATGACCAGTTCCTGTCATCTCTCTAAATAATATAAGTGAAGCAAGAGAGTTTAATTCTTTCTACAAAAGATATGCCCACGCTCTAACAAATATAAGTGCAGCAAAAGAGCATTCTACAAATGGCGGTTTTCTATGTGAAGAGAAACATGCAATCCAAACTTCCAATGATATAAGTGAAGCACATGAAGCATTCTATAAATCAACCAAGGACTATCTCATACCAGCATGGTTCACAAAACAAAAATGAAAACTAAATGCAAAAGACGCTCCAAGATTTGCACATATCACATGAATGAAACGAATCCGAAAACATACCGATACTTGTTGAAGAAAGAGGGGATGCCTTCCGGGGCATCTCCAAGCTTAGACGCTTGAGTCTCCTTGAATATTTACTTGGGGTGCCTTGGGCATCCCCAAGCTTGATCTCTTGCCTCTCCTCCTTATCCTCATATCTAAACACCCTCGATCATCGAACACTTCATCCACACAAAACTTCAACAAAAAACTTGGTAAGATCCGTTAGTATAATAAAGAAAATCACTACTCTAAGTACTGTTGCAAACCAATTCATATTTTGTTTTTGCATTATGTATACTTTAATATAATTTTTTCATGGCTTAATCCAGTGATATAAATTGATAGTTTCATCAAAACAAGCAAACTATGCATCAAAAACAGAATCTGTCTAAAACAGAACAGTCTGTAATAATCTGAACATTCACCATACTTCTGATACTTGAAACATTCTGCCAAAATTAGTAAAAATAAATAATTTGTTTAGAAAGACAGTGCAAAAATAATCAGAACCATTTGACGTTCCAGTAAAAAATTAAAAATCAGGCACTACAGCCAAAGTTTCTGTCATGCACCATACAAACCAACAAGCATTGTAAACATCCTAAAGGCAAACCTTGGCACATTATTTTTATAATAAAATGGAATTGTACAAGGGGATAATTATTTTTGTTGAAAAGTTTCTGTAATCAAGATTCACAAAGTTTCCGTGCGCATGAACAAAGTTCAAGGCTAGCTCCCACTTTAACAATGCTCGTCTTTCTCACTTTCACTTTCCTTTTTGAAAAGTTTCGGGCTCCCCTCTTTATTTTTTTGTTTTTAAACTATATAAAAGCATTCAACAGAAATAAATGACTCTCTAAAACTTCCGGGTTGTCTCCCTGGCAGCGCTTTCTTTAAAGCCGTTAAGCTAGGCATATAGTGCTCAAGTAATGAATCCACCCGGATCCCAAGGTATATCAAAGCCAATTTTAATTAGCAATAATTTGGCATTTAGTAGTGAGCACAAAGCAACATATATCAAGCAATGACGAAGTCTAACTCTCTTCCTATGCATCGGCATGTCATAAAAGAACAATTCATGCACACATAGTAAAGGCCAATGCATAGTATAAGCAGTTTCTTGCAATTTTATTGTGTTGGAAACATAGAGAGGTGGAGATATAATTCCTCTCTCATAATAATTGCAAGTAGGAGCAGCAAGCACATGCATATTATATTCATCAAAATCATCATGTGTAATAGTAAAAGGCAACCCATCAATATAATCCTTAATAAGGGCAAACTTCTCCGATATAGTGTAGTTTGGAGAATTCAAAAAGATAATAGGACTATCATGCGTGGGTGCAATAGCAACAATTTCATGTTTAACATAAGGAACTATAGCAAGTTCATCTCCATAAGCATAATTCATATTGGCATCTTGGCCACAAGCATAGCAAGCATCATCAAAAAGGGATATTTCAAGAGAATCAACGGTATCATAACAATCATCATAGCAATCATCCTTCGGTAAGCACGAAGGGAAATTAAACAATGTATGAGTTGAAGAGTTACTCTCATTAGAAGGTGGGCACGGGTAGCTAATCCGCTCTTCCTCCTTTTGTTCTTCGCTCTCCTCATCATCTTTTTCATCCAATGAGCTCACAGTTTCATCAATCTCTTCTTCCATAGACTCCTGCAAAATATTACTCTCTTCTTGGACAGCGGAGTAGTCCTCAATATATGGTTCAACATAGGCATTAGAAGCATAATTATCATAACAATATTTAAGTATGGAAAAATTTTCAGATTTGTAAAGAGTAGCATCATACTTTTCAATCAAAGAAGCAATTTCGTAAGCACCCTTAAAAGCAACAAATTCTTCAATTTGTTGAACATCATAGTAATTATAAACACCCTTAGCATATGAAGATACGATTCCATTATCACTAAACTCACATTGATAGGGAAGGTGTTTCTTAGGGTTTTCAGAACAACAAGTAAAATCATATATTTCACATAAATTCCAAGCATAGCATTGCAAACGATGAATTTGACCCAGTAAAAGTTTCCCCTTTTCAGATATGCGGTGTCGCACATAACAAGCATGCTCATCTAAATATTTGCCCTCAACTAAGCTAGTTGGGGTTTCAGCATGAGCACATAGGGATCGAAGATGATCCAAGTAATAAGCTTCAGGAGTGTCATAGATTTTGAGTGGTTCTTCAACCATTGGTTCAGTAGGTACACCTAATTTTTTTTGGTATTTTGCGTTTCCTACCCATAACTAAAGATAGAAAACAACTAAGAACAGCAAATAAAAATTACTTAGTGATAAAGCAAACAAGCACACACGAGAATATTCACCCACGCTACGACTCCCCGGCAACGGCGCCAGAAAAAGGTCGTGATAACCGACAAGTATAGGGGATCAATTGTAGCCTCTTTTGATAAGTAAGAGTGCCAAACCCAACAAGGAGCTAAAGGTAGAAAAAAAATATTCCCTCAAGTTCTATCGACCACCGATACAACTCTACACACGCTTAACGTTCGCTTTACCTAGAACAAGTATGAAACTAGAAGTACTTTGTAGGTGTTTTGGATAGGTTTGCAAGAAAGAGCACGTAAATAAAAAGTAGGGGATGTTTAGATAAAGACACAACTAAATTAGTTTTAGTAGAGAGCTTTTTGTCACGAGAAAGTTATTTGTCCCTAGGCAATCGATAACTAGACCGGTAATCATTATTGCAATTTTATTTGAGGGAGAGGCATAAGCTAACATACTTTCTCTACTTGGATCATATGCACTTATGATTGGAACTCTAGCAAGCATCCGCAACTACTAAAGATCATTAAGGTAAAACCCAACCATAGCATTAAAGCATCAAGTCCTCTTTATCCCATACGCAAACAACCTACTTACTTGGGTCTGTGCTTCGCTCACTCACGCCACCCACCATAAGCAAATCATGAACATATTGCAAACCCTACAGCGGGAATCCCTCACGCTTGCGCGACATGGAGAGCACCATAGGACAGCACCAATAATAAAACATGCAACTCAAACCAATCTTGATCATCAAATAACCCATAGGACAAAACGGATCTACTCAAACATCATAGGATAGCCATACATCATTGGGAAATAATATATAGCGTTGAGCACCATGTTTAAGTAGAGATTACAGCGGGTAAGAGAGAGGTTACACCGCTGCATAGAGGGGGGAAGAGTTGGTGATGATGGCGGTGAAGTTGTTGGTGAAGATTGTGGTGATGATGATGGCCCCGGCGGTGTTCCGGCGCCACCGGAAGAGAGGGGGAGAGGCCCCCCCTTCTTCTTCTTCTTCCTTGACCTCTTCCCTAGATGGGAGAAGGGTTTCCCCTCTGGTCCTTGGTCTCCATGGCATGGGAGGGGCGAGCGCCCCTCCGAGATTGGATCTGTCTCTCTGTCTCCCTCTGTTTCTGCGTTCTCCTCTGCTGCCCTTTCACCGTTTCTTTTATATCCGGAGATCCGTAACTCCGATTGGGTTGAATCTTTCGCCCAGATTTTTCTCATAAAATTAGCTTTCTTGCGGCAAAAGAAGAGCTTCAACTGCCTCAGGGTGCCCACGAGGGTCCAGGGCACGCCCCCTGCCTCGTGGCCCCCTCGGGCACCGTCTCGCGTTGACTTTACTTCCCAAAAATCATAAATATTCCAAAATAATTCTCCGTCCGTTTTATCCCGTTTGGACTCCGTTTGATATTGGGTTTCTGCGAAACATAAACATGCAACAAACAGGAACTGGCACTGGGCACTGGATCAATATGTTAGTCCCAAAAATAGTATAAAAAGTTGCCAAAAGTATATGAAAGTTGTAGAGTATTGGCATGGAACAATCAAAAATTATAGATACGACTGAGACGTATCAGTACCTTACTAATGCTCGTAGTAGCGCCTCGGTATTTGATACTGGTTCTGTTGCTCATATTTGCAACTCGAAACAGGGGCTACGGATTAAACGAAGATTGGCTAAGGACGAGGTGACGATGCGCGTCGGAAATGGTTCCAAGGTCGATGTGATCGCCATCGGCATGCTACCTCTACATCTACCTTCGGGATTAGTTTTAGACCTGAATAATTGTTATTTGGTGCCAGCGTTGAGCATGAACATTATATCTGGATCTTGTTTGATGCGAGATGGTTATTCATTTAAATCAGAGAATAATGGTTGTTCTGTTTATATGAGTAATATCTTTTATGGTCATGCACCCTTGAAGAGTGGTCTATTTTTTTTGAATCTCAATCATAGTGATACACATATTCATAATATTGATGCCAAAAGATGGAAGGTAGATAATGATAGTGCAACATATTTGTGGCACTGCCGTTTAGGTCATATTGGTGTAAAGCGCATGAAGAAACTCCATGCAGGTTGACTTTTGGAATCACTTGATTATGAATCATTTGATGCTTGTGAACCATGCCTCATGGGCAAGATGGCTAAGACTTCATTCTCCGGAACAACGGAGCGAGCCACTGACTTATTGGAAATAATACATACTGATGTATGCGGTCCGATGAGTGTTGAGGCCCGCAGCGGGTATCGTTATTTTCTGACATTCACAGATGATTTGATCAGATATGGGTATATCTACTTAATGAAACACAAGTCTAAAACATTTGAAAAGTTCAAAGAATTTCAGAGTGATGTGGAAAATCATCGTAACAAGAAAATAAAGTTTCTAAGATCTGATCACGGAGGCGAATATTTGAGTTATGAGTTTGGTCTTCATTTAAAACAATGTGGAATAGTTTCACAACTCACGCCACCTGGAACACCACAGCGTAATGGTGTGTCCGAACGTCGTAACCATACTTTATTAGATATGGTGCGATCTATGATGTCTCTTACCGATTTACCACTATCGTTTTGGGGTTATGCATTAGAGACAGTTGCATTCACGTTAAATAGGGCACCATCTAAATCCGTTGAGACGATACCGTATGAACTGTTGTTTGGCAAGAAACCT
Source organism: Triticum aestivum (assembly GCF_018294505.1). NCBI lineage: Eukaryota > Viridiplantae > Streptophyta > Magnoliopsida > Poales > Poaceae > Triticum > Triticum aestivum. Next base: position 493,703,563 of record NC_057799.1, read on the forward strand.
AAGCTGTCGTTTCTTAAAATTTGGGGTTGTGATGCTTATGTGAAAAAGCTTAAGCCTGATAAGCTCGAACCCAAATCGTAGAAGTGCGTGTTCATAGGATACCCAAAAGAAACTGTTGGGTACACCTTCTATCACAGATCCAAAGGCAATATTTTTGTTGCTAAGAATGGATCCTTTCTAGAGAAGCAGTTTCTCTCGAAAGAAGTGAGTGGGAGGAAAGTAGAACTTGATGAGGTAATTGCACCTTCTCTTGAATTGGAAAGTAGCTCATCACAGAAATCATTCCCATGATGCCTACACCAATTAGTGAGAGGAAGCTAATGATGATGATCATGAAACTTTAGATCAAGTTATTACCGAACCTCATAGGTCAACCAGAGTACGATCCGCACCAGAGTGCTACGGTAATCCTGTTCTGGAAGTCATGTTACTAGACCATGACGAACCTACGAACTATGAGGAAGCGATGATGAGCCCAGATTCCTCGAAATGGCTTGAGGCCATGAAATCTGAGATGGGATCCATGTATGAGAACAAAGTATGGACTTTGGTTGACTTGCCCGATGATCGGCAAGCCATAGAGAATAAATGGATTTTCAAGAAGAAGACTGACGCTGATGGTAATGTTACTATCTACAAAGCTCGACTTGTTGCAAAATGTTTTCGACAAGTTCAAGGAGTTGACTACGATGAGACCTTCTCACCTGTAGCGATGCTTAAGTCTGTCCAAATCATGTTAGCAATTGCCGCATTTTATGATTATGAAATCTGGCAAATCGATGTCAAAACTGTATTCCTTAATGGATTTCTTAAAGAAGAGTTGTATATGATGTAACCAGAAGGTTTTGTCGATCCTAAAGGTGCTAACAAAGTGTGTAAGCTCCAGTGATCCATTTATGGACTGGTGCAAGCATCTCGGAGTTGGAATATACACTTTGATGAAGTGATCAAAGCATATGGTTTTATACAGAATTTTGGAGAAGCCTGTATTTACAAGAAAGTGAGTGGGAGCTCTGTAGCGTTTCTAATATTATATCTGGATGACATATTGTTGATTGGAAATGCTATATAATTTCAGGATAGCATAAAAGGATACTTGAATAAGAGTTTTTCAATGAAAGACCTCGATGAAGCTGCTTATATAGTGGGCATCAAGATCTATAGAGATAGATCAAGACGCTTAATTGGACTTTCACAAAGCACATACCTTGATAAAGTTTTGAAGAAGTTCAAAATGGATCAGTCAAAGTAAGGGTTCTTGCCTGTGTTACAAGGTGTGAAGTTGAGTCAGAATCAATGCCCGACCACTGCAGAAGATAGAGAGAAATGAAAGTCATTCTCTATACCTCAGCCATAGGTTCTGTCATGTATGCAATGCTGTGTACCAGACCTGATGTGTGCCTTGCTATAAGTTTAGCAAGGAGGTACCAAAGTAATCCAGGAGTGGATCACTGGACAGCAGTCAAGAACATCCTGAAGTACCTGAAAAGGACTAAGGATATGTTTCTCATTTATGGAGGTGACAAAGAGCTCGTCATAAATGGTTACATCGATGCTAGCTTTGACACTGATCCGGATGACTCTAAGTCACAAACCGGATATGTATTTATATTGAATGGTGTAGTTCAAAGCAAAGCGTCGTGGCGGGATCGACGTGTGAAGCGGAGTACATAGCTGCTTTGGAAGCAGCAAATGAAGGAGTCTGGATGAAGGAGTTCATATCCGATCTAGGTGTAATACCTAGTGCATCAGGTCCAATGAAAATCTTTTGTGACAATACTGGAGCAATTGCCTTAGCGAAGGAATCCGGATTTCACAAGAGAGCCAAACACATCAAGAGACGCTTCAACTCCATCCGTGATCAAGTCAAGGAGGGAGACATAGAGATTCGCAAAATACATACGGATCTGAATATGGCCGACCCGTTGACTAAGCCTCTTCCACGAGCAAAACATGATCAGCACCAAGACTCCATGGGTGTTAGTATCATTACAATGTAATCTATATTATTGACTCTAGTGCAAGTGGGAGACTGAAGGAAATATGCCCTAGAGGCAATAATAAAGTTGTTATTTATATTTCCTTATATCATGATAAATGTTTATTATTCATGCTAGAATTGTATTAACCGGAAACTTGATACATGCGTGAATACATAGACAAAACACGGTGTCCCTAGTATGCCTCTCCTAGACTAGCTCGTTAATCAAAGATGGTTAAGTTTCCTAACCATAGACATGTGTTGTCATTTGATAAATGGGATCACATCATTAGGAGAATGATGTGACGGACAAGACCCATCCGTTAGCTTAGCATAATGATCGTTAAGTTTTATTGCTATTGCTTTCTTCATGACTTATACATATTCCTTTGACTATGAGATTATGCAACTCCCGAATACCGGAGGAATACCTTGTGTGTTATCAAACATCACAGCGTAACTGGGTGATTATAAAGATGCTCTACAGGTATCTCCGAAGGTGTTTGTTGGGTTGGCATAGATCGAGATTATGATTTGTCACTCCGAGTATCGGAGAGGTATCTCTGGGCCCTCTCGGTAATGCACATCATGATAAGCCTTGCAAGCAATGTGACTAATGAGTTAGTTATAGATGATGCATTACGGAACGAGTAAAGAGACTTGCCGGTAACAAGATTGAACTAGGTATGAAGATACCGACGATAGAATCTCGGGCAAGTAACATACCGATGACAAAGGGAATGACGTATGTTGTCATTACGGTTTGACCGATAAAGATCTTCGTAGAATATGTGGGAACCAATATGAGCATCCAGGTTCCGCTGTTGGTTATTGACCGGAGAGGTGTCTCAGTCATGTCTACATATTTCTCGAACCCGTAGGGTCCGCACGCTTAACGTTCGATGACGATTTGTATTATGAGTTATGTGTTTTGGTGACCGGAGATTGTTCGGAGTCCCAGATGAGATCACAAACATGACGAGGAGTCCCAAAATGGTCGAGATGTAAAGATTGATATATTGGACGATAGTATTCGGACATTGGAAGTGTTTCGGAATGTATCGGGTACGTATCGGAGTACCGGGGGGTTCCAGAACCCCCCGGGGGAATATATGGGACATATGGGCCATAGGAGGGAGGCAAGGCAGGCCACAAGGGGTGCCCCCCAGGGAAGGAGTCCAAATTGGACTAGGGGAGGCGGCGTGGCCCCCCTTTCCTTCTCCTCCTCCCTCTCCTTCCCCCTTTCCCCTTCCGGTAAAAGGAAAGGGGGGCGGGGGATTGGACCAGGAGTCCAAGTGGGACTCCCCCCACTTGGTGCGCCCCTAGCAGGCCTCCTCCCCTCTCCCTCCTTTATATACGGGGGCGGGGGGCACCTCTAAGGTACATCAATTGTTCTTAGCCGTGTGCGGTGCCCCCCTCCACCGTTTACTCCTCCGGTCATATTGTCGTAGTGCTTAGGCGAAGCCCTGCGTGGATCACTTCACCATCACCGTCACCACGCCGTCATGCTGACGAAACTCTCCCTCGACACTTTGCTGGATCAAGAGTTCGAGGGACGTCATCAAGCTGAACGTTTGCAGAACTCGGAGGTGCAGTACGTTCGGTACTTGATCGGTTGAATCGAGAAGACGTTCAACTACATCAACCGCGTTAGACTAACGCTTTCGCTTTCGGTCTACGAGGGTACGTGGACACAGTCTCCCCTTCTCATTGCTATGCATCTCCTAGATAGATCTTGCGTGATCGTAGGAATTTTTTTGAAATTGCATGCTATGTTTCCCTACACATACCTAGTTTAATCTTGTTACCGGTAAGTCTCTTTACTTCTTCCGTAGTACATCATATTGCAACTAACTCCTTAGTCACTTTGCTTGCAAGCTTCTTGTGACGATGTAGTATCGAGAGGGCCCAGAGATACCTCTCCATCATACGGAGTGACAAATCCCAATCTCGATTCATGCCAACTCAGCATACACCTTCGGAGATACCTGTAGAGCATCCTTATAATCACCCAGTTACGTTGTGACGTTTGATAGCACACAAGGTATTCCTCCGGTATCCAGGAGTTGCATGATCTCATGGTCAAAGGAATATGTATTTGACATTTAATAAAGCAGTAGAAATAAACTGAATGATCATATGCTAAGCTAACAGATGGGTCTTGTCCATCACATCATTCTCCTAATGATGTGATCCCTTTATCAAATGACAACTCATGTCTATGGTCAGGAAACCCTAACCATCTTTTGATCAATGAGCTAGTCTAGTAGAGGCATACTATGGACTTGGAATTTCCTTATGTATTCACAAATATATTTAAGTTTCCAATCAATATAATTCTAGCATGAATAATAAACCTTTATCATGATTAAGGAAATATAATAATAACCACTTTATTTTTGCCTCTAGGGCATATTTCCAACATTGAGGACTATCTGTACGCCTTGGAGTATAAGCTAAGTATCCTCATCATTCCTTCTTGGAGTTTCTAGACCAGACGGACAAAGCCCACCATGGATAGGCTTTGGGGGGGGGGGGGGGCTACTCAGCCCAACCCAAAGGATGGGCAACCGACATACCGAGCACCCCTAATCCAGGACTCTGTTAGTTTCCCATGAACCGGTCTTCAAGACGAGGACACTCCTCGGTCCTCCCAACCTGCTTTGTATCTTCAGTCTTCGGTCTTGCAAGCTGGTTCAACCGTGTACGTGATTTTCTGAGGAGTTGTATATCCCGGGCATCCAAGGAAATTATCCAAATCTAAGAGCCACAAAATTTCCCAAGGTTATCTTTTTAGCTGAGGAGCTAACTCAAATGTCTGTTCCTTAGGGGTGAAGTATCCCGACTGGGCCTGAGTGTCTCGTGCCCACTTGTGACATCATTGATCATCTTCACGCCATGCAGTCCTATCTAGGGTTCTTCTGGGGCGCTCACTTCGCCCAGGGCCCCAACGCAAGGCATCTAATCATGGCATCCTTTACGGGCCCCAACACACACGAAGCGGTATCATTGGCAGTCCCCTCGATTTTCATGTCCATCACATGCAGGTCGCATGGGGAACATGTGTGGGTTACACTTGGAGACTCAAATGCCCCCTTGTGGATTTTCCAAATTATCCACATAAAAGTCGGGTGACCCAAAGGAGCAATTTTACTTCTCCTTCCGCCAGACCGCCTCCAACCTCTGCTCGACCCAGCGATTCACCGCACCGAGAGTCCGGCTCTAATGGCTCCTGCTGCATCCTCATCTTCGTGCTCCACGGGCCTCCTCGAGGGAGAGTGGAAAAGTTATACCGTTGCACATGACCAGTTAGATCGACTAGCAGGGTTAGGTTATCTGCCTCTATAAGTGCATCTAGTGCCACCCCTAGTTGGTTTTGGAGTATTGACGACAAACTTGGTTGAAGGACTAATGTGTTTGTGAGAATTGCAGGATAACACAGGTAGTAGTCCCTTATTGATTCGGTTTACCTACCAGAGATGACCCCAAAAAATGTGTGAAGACATTGAAGACAATGGTGGTACGTGAAGAAATTCACATCAAAGATTATGACATGTGAAGACATTCACTTGAAGACTATGGAGTACGAAGACAGAGTTGTTCGTAGCTTCCTTTTCTTCTTTATTGAGTCATAGGAACCACCATACTGTTAAGTGGGGTCCAAGTGAACAAATTCAGAGTGACTGATGTGATGCTCAACCAAAATCCTATGTCTTCGAGCGAATACAATGAGAGCAAATCTTATCCAGAGTTGGATGAGTCAGCTTTTCTTGTAGCCCAAGCAAAGCTGCCACGTGTGTTTGAAATCCGACCGTTGGACACGTGTTGGTTCCTTAGTGACCCAGAGTCATTTCAGACATATCATGTCCAGTTTCCTCGTGGCTATAAATAGACCACCCCCTACACGATAAATTGGTGGCTGCTCAGAGTTAGTACACAGATTTTGTCGTTTGAGAGCAACCCACCTCTGAAGCCTTTGAGAGAGAGATCCTTGCGAGGACAAAGCCCAAAACACCCAGAGCCAAAGAGTGTTAGGCATCACTGAAGTCTTTCTGTCCGCGTGACCTAAAGACTTGTTACACTTGAGGATTGTGAATCCTTCAGCCGGTTAGGCGTCGTGTTCTGAGCATCCAAGAGCCATTGTGGATCGCCGGTGAACGAAGTCTGTGAAGGTTTGGAAGTCTACCTTGAAGACTTACCAGAGTGATTGGGCGAGGACTGGGTGTCGTTAGCTCAAGGGGAATAAGGTGAAACGCAGTCTTCTGAGTTCAATCTCAGCCTCCCTAACCTGATGTATAGTTGTCACAGCAACTAGAACTGGTCTACCAAATCCTTGTCTTCACCAAGCAACTGGTTATATCCCCCACTTCCCTTTACTTTTTAGTTTGTCTTCGTGAAGTCATTGCTTGCCTGTCTGATCTGATTGACTTCATTGTGTGAAGACTATTACCTATTTGGCTTCATACTGTCTTCCATTCTGATCCATACTACCTAGCTGCTGATAGTCTTCGTACTTTCACTACAATGCTTACTTGACTATGGCTTGTCTAGTGTAGTCTATCTTCCGCTGCATATCAATAGGTTCATTTCATCTGTTTGTCTTCAAAGACCTCGTGTTTTGAAGACTTTCATAAAAATCGCCTATTCACCCCCCTCTAGTCGATAACTAGCACTTTCAATGGGTATCAGAGCAAGGTGCTCCCTTGTTCTGTGTGATTTGGTTTAACCACCTGGAGTTTTAGCTATGTTGACTGCAGGGATAATCAAGGTCTCCGCTGCGTGCCCCATTTTTGATGGTCATGATTATCCCAAATGGAAGGCTATGATGAGGAAGCGCCTCCTTGCGATGAACAGTGAGCTTTGGACAATCACGGAGATTGGTCTCACCGGTTTATGCAAGATGGCGCATGCTAACGACATTCGCAAGTACACTCTACAGGATATCAAGACGAAGGATATTATATGCCCCTGCCTGTACAGAGACGAGTTCAGGCGCATCATGCATCTCTGCAATGCAAAGCTTATATGGGACCGGATCTCTGATGTTTATAAAGGTCATCGAACACGTCAGGATCCCTGGTTCCACGAATTGAAAGAGTCGCTTAAAACAATGACTCCCGAACCCGAGCCATCTTCTCCAACCTACTGCTTCATGGCATGTGGTGCCAAGGTAAACTCATGCGATGCTTACTTTCATACATCCAGTGAAGATGACTCTGAATGTGAATCCAAACCTAGCTACAAGACACTTGCTAAAATTGCAACTGAACAACAAACTACTATGGAACATATTCAAAAGTTGCTAGACAAAAGCGATGACCCGTTGGACGCGAAAATGAATCGAACTCAGTCCTTAATTGAAGACATTAAAAATCTTCACGTTAAGTATGAAGAACTTGAAATTCGTCATGAAACACTCTCAGGTACTCATGAGAAGCTTTCCTACGATTATCTTCAAAGGAAGCAAGAACTTGAGAATCTGAGAGCGTCTCATGAAGATATTCAAAAGGAAAACAATTCACTTCGCGCCCAACAGACCAGTTCCGCTCAGGTCGACTTTGTGCCACCATGTTTAAAGTGTCTTGAGCGCGATAATGTCGTCTCTGTTGCTGAATGTTCTACTGCTACCACTGTTGCAATATCTTCCACTGCTGATGTGGTTTCTAACCCCTCTTCTGAGGACACCACTACTATTGCTGATGAGAATGCTAGGTTGAAGACTGTCGGTTCAATATCCGGCGTATCTTGTAGTAGGGGTCCTAAGCTAGGCGTCTTGGAGCGATGGTAACATGGACACGGGGTTTTACCCAGCTTCGGGCTCTCTTGATGAGATAATACCCTACATGATGCTTTTGATTATATTCATATGGGTGTAGTACAGAGTACATGTATCTACCACAAGATTGTAGTAATGAATATGAGATTGTCTATTGACTAGCCCGGCCTCGGTTTATATATGCACCGTAGGCCTAGGGTTTAGAGGAGTCCTTGTCTTGGGCACCAAGTCTTGTAGAATCCTCCTTGTACGCGGCATGGGCTGTCCAAACTGGCCCAATAGTGCAGCACCATGGGGGTCCTCGGCCCGATCCAGCTGGCCGGGAGACGACGTGGTGAGTACCCCCTAGTCCAGGACACCGCCCCCCTGAACCGGTCTTTAAGTTGGGGACACTCCTCGATTCTTCCGAACTGTTCTTCATCTTCGGTCGTCGGTCTTGAAAACTGGTTCAACAAATCTTCTCATCTTCGATCTTGAGGATCGCCGAAGTGCATCCGAAGAATTTACATGTCAGGTATCCGAGGAGCCCCTTTAAGTTTCCGACCTTTATCAATGCGCTGTTATTTTTATGCCACACCACGGGTTTGAAGTTGTTCCCGGGCGGCAGTGTCCTCTTGCATCCGAGCTCCAACACCGGACTGCATTCGAGGTATCTTTTGCAGCCGAGCACCAACACCGGACCGCTTCCGAGCTCCAACGCCGGAATGTATCCGAGCTCCAACGCCGGACTGCATCCGAAGAGTATTGTTATAGTCGAGCTCCAACACCGAACTATGTCCAAGCTCCAACACCGGACTATGTCCGAGGTGTCATAGATCACCTTGGTTCAAAAAAGTTGAAGGAGTTTAGCCGAGCTTAATGCCGGAAATGCCCTCTATGGAGCTAGCCACTGGCGCCCGAGCTTTATGTTGGACTGCTTCCGAGGTGGTGCACCACCCCGACTGCGGGCCGATTTTTTGTCAATATTTTTTATTGGTGCAATTTATTCTCTGCCGAGATATATAGCCAGTAGCCCTCAAGGTGTGTATCGGTCTAAAACCCGAGATGCACCTGAAGGATGACATAAGACCGCTGATCCCAGTAGCCCCCGAGACTCAGGTTGATTCGCAAAATCGGCCTGAGGATCAACTCCTAGCTCGGCAGAATACTTCAGGACACAAAAAGCGGTGTGCAAAGTCCTCGAGACTCAGGTTGGGTGTGGTCGACCAACCTGAGGATCATAATCTCCTCGAAAACTATATTGCACTTAAATTTTCTGCATTGGATTGCCAATGCAGTAGCCCCCGAGACACTGGTCGGGTGGCAACACCAGATCAGGGGATCGATGTGCCCCTTTAATATTTATAAATAATGAGCGTGAAGCCCAGTAGCCCTCGAGCCTTAATGTGGGCACGGGTGGCCGAATTAAGGATCGATATCCGGAGTAAAATCACAAATTATGTGTAATGATTCTATGTATCCAAGTACTTTACATGATTAATGCTCGGATCCGCATTGTACAAAACTTTGTTGACCGACCATTGGCTTCAACCTCTTCGGCCAGTAGCCGAGGAGTGTTTTCCTACTTTATAAAGCCGCTATAAGGGCAAAGATTTATGGGAAACAAGGCAATCCGACCATATGGTTTTATAAACAAAGGTACACAGAGAGAGATATTATATTACGTTTTTAACGTAAGAAACATCTTCCAAAGAAAATAGCCCCGCTATCGGTTCCTTTCTTTGGGTCGTCATGCTTATCATGATCATGAAACCTCACCTCCGATCAATGTGGGAGGAAAATATTGAGGATTTTAGTTCGGGGAAAGTTCCCGAACTCTGTGGTATTAATGAACCAAAATTTTCACTTCCGTCGTTGCCGACCAATGTGATCCTTGAAGATTGCTAGCTTTCGGCTTCACCCAGTCTGAGGTACTTACTCGGATGACCCGGTAGTAACAATCACAGAGGTGCTCCCTTTACCACCTAGCCGAACAATCGGGAACATAGGGGTAAGCACAGGAGCCAGCCAACCCAGCTTGGCCAAAATCTTAAGTCAAATTGATGCATATGTATGGCTTTATAACGATGATTATGGAAGGCGGCCCTCGTATATTAAATACAAACGCCGGTGATATGTTTATTTTGACTCCGTTGCGACCGTTTTTCAGTTGAAAGTGGCCCATCGTCGGCTTTCGCCCCCTTGTAGATGCTACACAGGGTGTTTTCACAATAACAAAACAACCCTTAGCCGACGTCTCGGTGCCCGAAGGCGGTTGTGTTAGCGGAAACGAGGCAATCAGATATGTGGGCTTTATAACTTTCACTTAGTCATAGGAGCTTAAAGTTGGTAGGCCAGGTACTAGCCCCGGTTAGTGTTCGGCGACAGTCGAGGTCAAGCCGTAAACACTTCGGCTAATGTTATGAATGGACCGTCATTTAACACGGGGTGACCTCTGTCGATCTTTATAGTTTAATACAGTCATCGGATCACTGACCAGTTTACGCTTATTGTGACAGTCAGTTTTCGGCTTTCTCCATTGAGGTGCTTGACCATGCGAGCTGGAAGCACAATCGCAGTGGTTCTCCCTTTGCACACCTAGCCGAACAAAGCGGAACGTAGGAGGCAAGCACAGGAGCCGAGCAACCCAACTATTGACCGAAGACACAATTCGAAACTGATGCATATATAGCAATGTCCGAGAATGTTTTTGCCGAATCTCTAAAGGTGTCCGGCGTTGCACTGCGAGACTTATGCTGGAAACACACAAATAGTTTAAAAGTGCCATAGGCTTAGAAAACCAAAAAACTTCAGTAAAAACTTGACGTCCGAACTAGATCAAGTGTTCGGTGCCAATCCAAAAATTGGTCTTTAGAGAGAAAAAAATTGTGCTTCTGTCATGCTTTAATATGACACATCCCATCCCAAAACTTAAAGCGGGTCAGCCTATGGCTTCAACCTCCTATCCCAAAGGCGGAGTACTTCTCATTAGGCCAGTTTAGCGAACCAAACCCGAGCGGCTTTAGAGAGAAACTAGGCCATCTGGCGATTGACCACACACTCGAGTCGAAAAAGGAGTGGTAGAAAAAGACTTTGCACCGACTTAGAAGAAAACACGCATTATAAAAATGGCTCATGTAATTTTAAGAGCCCCCAAGTGACTTGGGTAAAAGAATTTTATGATTCTATGTACCGAAGTACTTATATCATATCTGTGTTCACCCAAACTTTAAACGCGTCTTAACCGACCGTCGGCTTCTCCCTCTTCGGTCAAGGGCCGAAAAGTGTTATGTACTCCACCTGTCGAGAATATCGACGATGTTTCCGATAACCAGGCAATCAGGCCAAAAGGCTGTAACAGACAAAGCGCGCTCAGGGAACTTATGCTATATTACTAACGAAGTGTAAGAAGCATCTTTGAAGAAAATAGTACCCCCACCGATACCTTTCTTCGGTTGCTCATTGTTACTATGAGACTTGTGCAATAGATTTTTTGTATTCATGAGTTCCGTTGTGTGCCGACCATGATTGAAAACAATAAGAGCGCTAGCTTTCGGCTTCACCCAGTCTGAGGTCCAAGCTCGGATGACCCGATCATGACAATCGCAGAGGTGCTCCCTTTACTCCCTAGCCGAACAATCGGGAAGGTAGGGGTAAACACAGGAGCAAGGCAACCCAGCTTGCGGAACACTTAAGTCAACATGGTGCATATTGTGGCGTAATACACGAACAAGGAACGAAGCCATACAAGTATAATCATATGCAAGAGGAAAGGCTTCATAAAGGAAGCCCCTAAGTAGACGGAGTATTTGAATTTGTGTGTCACAAACAAAGTTTTGACAAGGAAGTTTTTCACATACAACTTTTTGCCAAAAAAGTATAATGCTTTGGTCGAACCGAACAAAATTGAAAATTGAAAATTCTGAGCATAAAAGCGACTTAGCTGGTTAATGTGCTCGGTGTCGATGCACGGCCCGAGCTTATGGCGGGACAAGGTCTCAGCCCCCAAGCCGGCCCCGAGGTGGCGGAGCGAAGAGCTTGGCACTCCGAAGTGGCGACATAGCACGGCCAATGCAGGCCCGCAGTGTGATGCCGAAGTCCCCGTCATGGGTTAATGAAGTGATGACGAAGCCCTCGGTCCAGCCGAGGTGATGTGGTACGTCGGTACGGAGAGGTGACAGCGCTGCCCGATCCGGATCCTTTATATGTGTGCTGAACACTCGATGAGGCAGAGCTCTCACAACGATGCCGAAGTCCCCGAGGCAACCGAACACGTCGGTATGGCAACACGACCAACAAGGTGATCATGCAAGCCGATTTACGCTGATTGGGACGACGGCGTCAGCTTGCCGAAGGGGCCACGTGACGTAGTCGAAGTCCATTACCTGCACATGTAAAATAGTGCAGGCGAACAACAATAATATAAATATATAAAAATCCTCGTGTAATTAATTTACGCAAGATAATTCATTTAAGGATATGCGGCCTGGCGCCGAAGTCAATGTCGATGCAAGGCATCAGCGTGATGCAGTAAAGGCGTGGCAAAGCCTGAATTCACAGGCCGGTCCGAGTTCCGGATGCGGCATTTGCCGAACTGTATATAGAAACTGATTGAACCACCACGCGACCATCGTTAATGCGGCCACCATTTGATAGACCTGTGTATAGATGATGAAACAAACCAGAGTAATAATTCCTTGGTAAAAATAAATCCAAGCAAGAAAAAAACTAGGATTAATAGCACCTGGTTTATCTGTTGTAGCAATCCGAAGAAAGGTTACTCCCAAAATTGGGACTCGATCCACACACCCATTGCCTGATGGGTGATAAAGCGATGGCATGGTGATGCTGGCAAAGGTTGGCTCACTGAGGCAAAGCCCCCGGTCCAGCTAACGTGACGAAGCTGGTCGGCTGGTGACGCCGAAGTCATCGGAGTATGTTGATGAAGAAATAACAAAGTCCCTGGTCCAGCCGAGGTGTCGAAACCTCCATGTCAGCCGATGAGTCGAAGCAGTTCGGCGTGATGGACATCGGCTCGAAGGAGCAACGGTGCGGCCATGCCGATGCAGGTCATAACTTGTGACGTGGTCAATGCCGGCTTGATGGAGTGACCGTGCGGTGATGCCGATGTGTCCGCTCCGTCTAATCCGTAGGGCGGCGAGGTTGGTGATGATTTGTCATTCATGATGCTGAACTCTTGTTCGGCTTGCCGAGATGATGATCCGAAGAAGTTGAGATCGGCTCAACAAAGCGACGACGTGTCTAGCGCAGGTCGGCAACCGTGGAGCAACGTTGTCGGGCCGGTTTGACACCGGCGCGATGGTGAAGATCATATTGGAAAAGACTTTAAAATTAGTGGGATGTGTTTGGGAACACCCCATACAAAACTTCCTTCAAAAAGGATGTCCGAAATCCCGTTCATAAAAAAGATGAACTCGGGTCGGATTTGTTCTCGCGCAGAAAACAGATCTGAAAAGTGATGCACTAATCGGAAGGTTTCCGGAGTTTGGACGGTCGGATCGAGCTGAAAGTTGAAGGGGTGGTAGATATGGGAATTCCGCAGCAGATGAACGGTTGGATCTTCCAAAGGACCTCCGAGCTGGGCTCTGGAGACCACGCCCTAAACTCGTCCAGATTCCTGTCCAGATTTAACAGGGCTCCTGTATATCGTAGATTGCCAGAGATTCCTCCATCGGAAATCGACGAAATTTGGCATGGTTGTTGTACACTTAATTCCGCACAATTTCACCGAAGGAATCGTCAAAGCGATGCTCGAGGAGGTGGTGGTAGCGGATACAAGTTTGCTGTTCGGGAAAAACAGCACGGTCGCTCGAGGGCAATGGTGACGTTGAGCCCTCGAGCTCCATGGATGATTCTTCCATGATCATGATAGAGATTGGAGTTGATGTTGACGAAGGCCCTTGTCCGAACATGATGATTGGAGGTAGGGCACAGTCCTTGGTTAAGCCAAGGTGACCAGTCGAGCCGGAGACAAAAGATGCCGACATCGACCATAAAGCTCGGCTCCAATGCGTAGATCGCGCCGAAGACGATCCGAATTCCCATCGCCCCGTGGCGACCACCAGCAGGCTCTCAATGAAAGCACCAATGTCGGTTCAATATCCGGCGTATCTCGTAGTAGGGGTCCTAAGCTAGGCGTCTTGGAGCGATGGTAACATGGACACGGGGTTTTACCCAGCTTTGGGCTCTCTTGATGAGATAATACCCTACATGCTGCTTTTGATTGTATTCATATGGGTGTAGTACAGAGTACATGTATCTACCACGATTTTGTAGTAATGAATATGAGATTGTCTATTGACTAGCCTGGCCTCGGTTTATATATGCACCGTAGGCCTAGGGTTTAGAGGAGTCCTTGTCTTGGGCGCCAAGTCTTGTAGAATCCTCCTTGTACGCGGCATGGGCTGTCCGAATTGGCCCAATAGTGCACCGCCATGGGGGTCCTTGGCCCGATCCAGCTGGTCGAGAGACGACGTGGTGAGTACCCCCTAGTCCAGGACACCGTCAAAGACATTGCTTGAAACAGGGATGTACAAAAGCCTCAAAGGGCATCAGACACTATGTGATGTCCTCAAGAAACAGACTCTGAACCGAAACCCTAGGAAAGAGGGTGTTGGGTTCGAGAGGAAAATGAACGTTGATGGTTCATACTGGAAGCCTGAGCAGTACCCCAAAACCACATGGGTTGTTGCAAAGGGACCTTCAGTGGATCCATCTACCTTATCTGGCTTCACTTGTGCTCACCCTATTATCATTGATGAGTCCTTTGATGCAAATTGTAAGCTGTTTAAGAATCAAAATGGTGAAGTGTTTGCCAGGTTTATTGGTACTAACTACAGAATGGACCACCTATGAAGAAGATCTGGGTGCCCAAAAGTTGTCTTGAGAAGCTTCCTGTGAATTTCATCATGACACCACATGGGAAGAAGACAAAGCCCAGACCAAAGTCTTCATATGGTTCAAAGGCTTCATTCAGACCGAGGACCCCTCATGGTCACCCTAACGCCAATGCTTTGCAGGGAAACCATACTCAAACTTATGAATATGAGCGTGTTTCTTCAAACCGCTATGTTCATAAGACCAAGAACTTTTCTACTTATTCTTATGAGCATTATTCACCTCTTGCAAGGCTATTTGCTAGGGCTCCAAAGCCAGAATTCTCAGATGCTGCACTTAGACTCATTGCTTCTAAGCCACCCCTAAAGATGTGGGTGGTTAAGAAGAATTAACTTTGTTTTGCAGGGAAAGGTCTCCAGCCAGAAATCAAAAGCTTCAGGCACTAATGCGGGGGACCTAAAACATCTTGTGGGATGCAAGATAAAGTGCCAAACTGGTCTTACTATGTATTTCGTCCCAGGGTTTCTTGACAATCATCCTATCTACCCTGACAAGGATCTAAACTTTGATAGTATGCTTGTACTTCAAATGTTTATGCTTCACACTTCTCTTTGTGAAGCCTATCCCCCAAACTGCACTGTAGGGTACGGCCCCGAAGGCTACTGAGTGGATTATGGAAAGTGGATGCACTAACCACATAACTGGTGATCGAAGTCTTCTTATGGATTCAACACTACGTCCGTTTGACAAAAGTCACATCACATTTGCTGACACTGGTAAAAGCAAGGTATTGGGCCTAGGTAGAGTTGCAATCTCAAAGGATCAGCACAAGGATAAAGTGATGCTTGTTGAATCCCTTGGTTTCAACTTAATGTCTGTCTCAATGCTTTGTGATCAAAACATGATTGTGATATTTGAAAAATATCGTTGTCTTGTGCTTATGGAATCTGACAAATCTCTAGTCCTCGAAGGGTATCGAAGAGATGATCTGTATATGGTAGATTTCTCCGCAGGACCACAGCTCGCCGTATGTCTTCTAGCAAAAGCTTCAGAGTGCTGGCTCTGGCATCGGAGGCTAGGACATGCGGGCATGAGGAACTTGCACACTCTCGCAAAGAAGAAGCATGTCATTGGCATCGAGGGCGTCAAGTTCAAGAAGGATCATCTGTGTGGTGCCTGTGAAGCCGGAAAGATGACTAGGGCCAAGCATCCCTCGAAGACAATCATGACGACAACACGTCCCTTCGAGCTACTTCACATGAACTTATTTGGCCCTACTCACTGCTCTACCCTTACTACCTTTGCATTCTTCTATGGCTTCATCATTGTTGATGATTACTCAAGATATACATGGGTGCACATAATTCTCTACAAGACTGAAGTGCAGGATGTCTTCAGACGATTCGCCAATCGTGCCATGACCAACTATGGCATCAAGATCAAGCACATCAGAAGTGACAATGGCACAGAATTCAAGAACACCGGCCTCGACACTTATCTTGATACATTGGGCATCACACATGAGTTCTCTACTCCATGCACACCTCAGCATAATGGCATCATGGAGTGCAGGAACAGAACCCTCATTGAGATGGCATGTACGATGCTTGATGAGTACAAGACTCCAAGGAAATTCTGGCCTGAAGCCATTGATACTGCTTTCCACATCATCAACCGTGTTTATCTTCACAAGTTCCTAAAGAAGACATCATATGAGCTCCTGACTGGTAAGAAGCCAAACGTTAGCTATTTCAGAGTCTTTGGTGCTAGGTGCTGGATCAAGGATCTACATCACACTTCAAAATTTGCACCGAAAGCACATGAAGGTTTTATGCTTGGTTACGGAAAGGATTTGCACTCCTACAGAGTCTTCAACCTCTTTCACTAAAAAGTGGTTGAAACTGTGGACATGCGGTTCCATGAGACTAACGGCTCGCAAAGAGAGCACCTGCCAAATGTGCTAGATGAAGCTACACCAAGTGAATCTATCAAGCTAATGGGCACTGGAGAAATCATACCAACAGAGGAACCGACTGAAGAGGAAATCATCATTTCTGCACCTAATCAACATGAAGACACTGCTCAGCCTGAAGCCAATGCTGAAGATGAAGACAATGATCAGCAAGGGCAAAATCTTCGTCCAGTTCATCCTCGTGTTGCAAATGAAGTCCAGATTGAGAAGATAATTGATAGCATCAATGCACCTGGTCCACTCACTCGTTCAAGAGCAACACAACTAGCAAATTTCTGTGGGCACTTTGCATTTGTATCTATATTTGAGCCCAAGAAAGTTGATGAAGCCTTCATGGAACCTGAATGGATTCAAGCTATGCAAGAACAGCTTCAACAGTTTGAGCTAAACAATGTATGGGAGCTAGTAAAACGTCCTGATCCTCGCAAGCACAATATCATCGGCATCAAATGGATCTATCGCAACAAACAAGATGAGCATGGTCAAGTTGTCAGAAACAAGGCTCGTCTCGTTGCTCAAGGTCACACACAAGTTGAAGGGATTGACTTCGATGAAACATTTGCTCCTGTGGCTAGGTTTGAAGCCATTCACATACTGCTAGCATATGCCAACCACAACAACATTCTTCTGTACCAAATGGATGTAAAGAGTGCCTTCCTCAACGGCAAAATTAAAGAAGAAGTGTATGTTGCACAACCACCTGGTTTTGAAGACCCAAAGTGTCCTGACATGGTATACAAGCTCAACAAGGCACTGTATGGCCTCAAACAAGCACCTCACACTTGGTATGACACTCTCAAAGACTTCCTGAAGAGCAAAGGCTTCAAACCTAGTTCTCTAGATCCCACTCTCTTTATGAAGACATATGATGGTGAACTGTTTGTATGCTAAATCTATGTGGATGACATTATCTTCGGCTGCACTGACAAGAGATATAGTGATGAGTTTGGCCATATTATGCAAGAGCAATATCAGATGTCCATGATGGGTGAGCTGAAGTTCTTCCTTGGTCTTCAAATCCGCCAGCAGAGAAATGGCATCTTCATATCACAAGAGAAATACCTCAAAGATTGCCTGAAGAAGTTTGGAATGCAAGACAGCAAAGGGTGCATGATGCCAATGCCAACCAAAGGCCAATTGGGCTCCGACGACAATGGTAAAGAGTTCGATCAAAAGGTATACCGCTCCATGATTGGTTCTTTACTCTACCTATGTGCATCTAGGCCTGATATAATGCTTAGCGTTTGCATGTGTGCCCGATTCCAAGCGGCACCAAAGGAATCGCATCACTTAGCTGTGAAGCGAATTCTTCGATATTTGGCTTACACCCCAACACTAGGATTATGGTATCCAAAGGGCTCAGAGTTTGATCTAGTTGGGTTCTCAGATGCTGATTATGCTGGTGACAAGGTTGATCGCAAGTCCACATCATGGACATGTCACTTTCTTGGACGATCTCTTGTCTGTTGGTCTTCAAAGAAGCAGAACTGTGTATCACTCTCCACTGCTGAATCTGAATACATTGCTGCTGGATCTTGCTGCGCTCAACTTCTATGGATGAAGAAAACTCTGAAGGACTGTGTCATCCACCTGAAGCATGTACCACTCTACTGCGACAATGAAAGCTCCATCAAGATTGCCCACAATCCAGTTCATCACTCGAAGACAAAGCACATTCAGATCCGTCATCACTTTCTCAGAGATCATGTCATGAAGGAAGACATTGATATCATTCACGTCAACACTGAAGAGCAATTGGCAGATATCTTCACAAAAGCCCTTGGATGAGAAAAGGTTTTGCAAGCTGCGGTGTGAGCTAAATATCTTAGAATCCTCGAATGTCCTGTGAATGGACACACATCCTAACGCTTATGCATGTTGATGACTTAGATGTGCAACACATGAAGTAACGTATATCTTAAATTAATGAAGACTTACCCTCTAAGTGTGAATACATTAACGCGGAATTTGACTTTGGAGCGCCACGATAATTGTGCGCCGTGTCTGGGTCTAATACTTCCTATACGGTGGGTAATGCCACCACCAAACTTTCTTGAAGATTTTCATTTGGCGTCATGATTGCATTATCTTCATATTCGGTTTGTCTTCAACATTGATTTGTCCTCAAGGTTTATCTTCGCAGTGTTGATTTGGTCTTTTCTGATATATATATATATATATATATATATATATATATATATATATATATCTGTGTGTGTGTGTGTTCTGTCCTCTACAGCATTCACTTATAGCTATGTATTCGAACTTGCCATTTTCTGAACTAAGTGAATGTGATCGGACCCTAACCCCTTCTATGCTTCTACCTCAAATTATGTCTATCTAGTCATATGCATTCTGTTGAAACGTGTCAAATGTCTTCACTGCGTCCTTGTCAGCTGAAGATACAGAGACACACATTTAAAACTGTTTTAATGCTATATCTCTTTTGCCTGAATACCGGAGAAGCCGGAACAACCACCCGACAAACCAGACACGCGTGGGAACATGGAACAACTCTCAGTGAGTTGCATGCATGCCACGTGTTCATCAGATGTGAACTGCTAGGGGCACCTGTGTAATTGCACTTCGCAGCCCTTCACCTTATAAATACACACCCGCGTGGTCATTATCTCCTCTTCCACCTCGCCATCTCGCTCAAACCCTAGCGCCACCGCTAGCTCGCGTCGACGTCGGAGACGAAGCACTTAACTGCCGCGACCTCTTCGACGCCGTCCTCACGCCGGCCGCAGACCTCGTCTTCTCTGCCGCCGCCGTAGGTGTCTTCCGCCGCCAAGTTAGGGCGCGGGAGATTGGACTGCTCGGCATCTGTTCTATCCCGTCTAGCAGTTCTTCAGTGGTAAATAAAACTCACTTTTTACCGCATTTTCGATCTGTCAAATCCATCCACTTCAACCAAAAGTGGTTTCTGCACTTCCAAATTTGGATCTTTCTCTTTCTGAATCTCATATCTTGCAAAGTATATTCACTTATGCTTCATAACTGGTTAGATTCCTCACTTGTACTTATTCATGGATTCGTACAAATCTGGAACCAACTCACTTCAAATAAGTGAATTTCTTCGCACTAGGTGGTCAATGTCTTCAAATTGATTTATCTTCCAAATCTTCTGAGAACGCATATGACCTCTTCCCCTGCCCTCACATGTTTAATGCTGTCATAGGTACATATCCGTGGGAGAATCCCTTGGTTCTCATAGTCTGCATTCATTTGCAGAATACTTACAGCATCACATTAACTCTCCTGAAGCCAGTTCTTGTTTGACAAGTAGACGGAAGCCTTTCACTCTTGAAGCCTCTCTGTCTGAATATTATGGCAACTGAAAGATCTGCAAGGAAGGGTGGCGGGCAGCACCATGGAAATACTGCTCTGGATCTGCCTCCGGATCTCTATGGAACTTTAAGAATCTGATCCTAAGGAGAGCTACAATCAGCGCAAGACCAGAATACCGTGGATCCGAAGATATTGGGATGAACAGTGGTTCAAGTATAACTTCGTCACTCCTAAGTATGCTGAAAGGAATGCTATCAAGCCTCCGTGGGGCGATATTCTTTACAAGAATTTGCACCCCAAGACAAAGCCTGAAGCCATTGCCTAAGGTTTCTATCCATGCATGGTCCGAGGACCTCAACCAGAAAATGCTGACCCATCATCTCTTTGATGGTGTCGCGACGATGATCTCTTCAAGCGCAACCTTCAGTTTGCAAAGGAGTCTGCTGCCAAGAACAAGAAGGCATTCAGGCTCAACTTCAACCCTGATCCGTCTGCTCCAAGGCCGGATGGCACACGTGACGCCAATCCTAATGTCATCGGCCCCTTTAATAGCTTCGATGGGCTCCTCTCCCATATTGCCGCTCTGAGGGCCACGGTAGAACAATCTGCTGATGATGTAGACTCTGAGGATGCACCTGCAGCACCGAAGCAGAAGAAGAAGTCAAAAGCTTCACAGCCCTCTGCAGCACCAAAAGCTTCGACTGCGAAGACATTGAAAACTGCACCTCCTGAACTCAGTGTGCAGTCTGAAGATCAATCTCGTGTCTCTAAGAAGACCAAGAAGCCCAAGAATATTTCTAGGCATGACCTGACTCCTGCTGCTATTATGTGCAATGAAGACAATACCATCGATCTATCAAGTGATGAAGATCTTGGAGATGAAGCTCTGGAAATGTTGATCAAGAGCAAGCAAGAGGCTAAGATCTTCCATGATCTGCCTCTATTTGATGCTAATATACTGAACAACTTCATTGATGAATGGTTTGAGGACCAGAGCATCAAAATTGATGATCTGCAGCTGCCTGTGGACATCAGCATCACATTTCACGGAGCCATTGCCAATGAACTTGCCTTGGCTCAGAAAATCGTTGAGCTCAAGAACAAGATAGACTATGAGAAGGCACATTTCAAGAAGCACATGGCCAAGCTCAGTGTTGCTGATGTGCAAATATTCAAGAAGATGATGAATGACCTCAAGGCCGAGTTCAACAAGAAGCGTGAAGAAGCCAAAGGCTCATGCAAGCGCATGAAGTACTATGCGTAGAAGTGTGTGCAAGCGCACAATGAAGCTGATAAGAGAAAGGCACTTGGGCGTCCTGGCATCGACCCCAAGATGGCTGCCAAGAAAAAGAAGAAGTCTGCTGAAGCCATACCCGAAGCTCCAAGGAAGGAACGACCAAGCATAGTCTTCCCTGCCAGCATGACTGGCTCGAAGCCAAAGGTCCCCTCAGCAGCTTCTGAGCAGAAAAAGACAAGGCAAGCCGAAGCCGAAGCCAGGAAGAGGAAGCTCAAAGACACCTCTGATGATGCTTCCTCCAAGAAGAAGTTGAAGACAAAGGCTTCAAAGTCTTCAAGAAAAGTGCGTGCCACTGCCCAAGTACCGCTAAATGTCACGCCAATCTCTGTTGCTCCATCTGACAACCGCGAGCGCTGCCTTGTGATTCATGAGCCTGCTTCCATAGAGGCTCCAGAAAGTGAAGAGATTCCAGCTATTGACCCCAACGCAGCTGAAGACATTGGTCGCGAAGACAATGTGAATGATGATGAAGTCCTTCCTCAGCTTGAACCCAATACGGTATCATTGCCTACTCCCACGAGCAGTGAACTCATTAGCATTGGTCGTCCCCTGACGCCAGTTGCTCAAGATGACTCATGGGTTGAGCAACAACAACAAGACACCCCCCTGCAAGATGAGATCCCCTGTACTCAACCAGCTCAAGTCACCACTCCGGTGCATGATGATGACTACATGGAACAGATCACTCCCTCACCAAATGCGTCGCCAGCATTCCGCAGGCTTCGCAAAGGCCTCAGGCCTCAGGTCTCCATGTCAAGCATTCCAGAAGAGGATGTGCAACACACAAGCTCAGTAGCACGTCAAGTGTTCCCTAAAGCCATCCCTTCTGTGTCTGCTTCTGAGTCTAAAGCTAAAGCTGCTGAAGACATTCCAGCTGCATCAACCGATGAAGAGAAAGAAAAAGAGAGAGAAGCTACTCCCCCTGCCAGTGATCCAGTTCAACCCGAAGAGAATGTGATCGTGCCCGACCCTCCAGTTGTTGAAGAGATGGAGGTTGAAAACAATGAGGCTGCCACCACCAACACCACTGAAGCCAATGACACAGTCATGGCTGAAGACAATGTGGAGGCTAAAGCCAATGCGGCTACTGACACCATTATGAAGCCAATCACTTCTGATGACGCAGTTCCTCCACCAAGTCCTCATACTATGGAATGCACGTTCAATCGTGGTGAGTTGGTGACTATCAGATGGCCTAGCATGGTTCCACCCACTGCTCCTGGCCCACAATATGATTATCACATGGAGCAGAGGCCTCAGGTTCAGAAGCCAAAGCCAAGACTACCAAGGCTTCCCAGTGCTGCAACAACTCATGGCTCATTCGGTGTGCTCAGCTTCAAAGAGACACCACCTTCTTTGACAGCGCCAAGAACCCGTACACGAAGCCCAAGATCTCCTTTGACAGGTTTGGAGCCATCAGCAGCGAAGCTACTACTCCTGCATCTTATACAACCAGGATCAGATTTTTCCTCATAAGCGTCTGAATTGTGATGCTATGGCTGGGCTGCCATGCCTTGAAGAGGACCTTGACTGCTTCAGAGACGTTGGGCTGCTGCCGTTTGTAACTGACAAGGAGCACTGGAACGAAGAGCTTCTGCTGCAGTTCTATGCCACACTGCACATTCGAGGCTATAATAGGGATCCAAAGACTTGGATCCTTGAGTGGATGATAGGTGACGTTCATCATGAAGCCAAAGCTCAGGACATCATTGAGCTTACTTCCCTGCCCACTCCAGGTGAGTTGTATGAACCTGGTTGTCAGCTTCATCAGAATGAACTGCAGAGCATATTCCAGAAGCCGGAGCCCAACATGAGCCAGATGTTGAGCATGATGAAGCCATTGCCACATGACGCCGAATACCCTAAGGAATTCTTTGTTAAGGACCTTGAGTACTTGCCGTGCACAGTTTATCACATTCTAAGGCGTACTCTCTGGCCAATCAAAGGCAATTCCTCTGAAGCTAAACTCGAAGGCGCCATGAAGACATTGGTGTTCTATATCATCAATGGCATCCGATTCAACACTCAGGATATCTTCATCCGACAGCTTGCAGCCTCTGGGATTGATCTTCTTGGACTGAAATTTTATGCTCCATGAGTGATGTGTTTGATCAAGCTTCATTCAACCATCAACTATCAACCTTCAATGTGCAACGATGTTGTATTTTTTCCTGATGTTGATATGTCCATTGAAGCCATCTACGCCGAGCCAGCAAAGAAGCCAATCCATCTTCAAAATGCAAAATTCTAAAGCTTCACGCAGCCAATTGAAGGCATTAATGTGCCAAATTCTGGTACTCCTGCTTATCCTCTGGCCGGCAACCTGCGTCTGCTGCACCATGCCAATATTGAAGCCACTGCCAGCACCAATTTCTCAAAGGCCTCAGAAGCGTCCGTGTCCTCAATGGCCGTGAGCTTCTGGTTTCTCCACATCAAAAGCAGGATAGGCAGCATGACTGGCTGAAGCGTCAAATGTAGAGTCTCCTGGTGGATGTTAATCGCATTCGCAACTTGGCCACCAAGACCTCATTCGTTGCGCATGAAGCCTGCCGGAGGTCCTGGAAGAGCCTCACATTGCTCTGCTCTGAAGATGATCTTCGCAAAGATGGCTTCACCGAGAGCTTCAAGTTTGACTCCAGGCCTCCGCAATCCGCAAGCTGGCGTCGCACACCTTCAATTGAAGATTCTGAACATTCGTCTTCAGCTGCAACTGTTGTTGCGAGAGTCGTATATGAAGAAGATGACGCCACTTCACCAACTCTGGCTGCACTGCACCACGATTCTGCTTCTGGCCCGTCTGCACCGCCCAACTCCAACGCCGACCCTGCTCCAACATCTACTCCAACTGGGAACGAGTAGATCCTCTATGTCTTCAAACCTTTTTGGTCCTTACTGACAAAAGGGGGAGAAGCATATGAGGTCGATAGTCTTCAAGCGGGTCCATATGGGGTGGTTGCATTATTTTTGCTAAGTTCTTACAACTCTCGTTTTAAAACTATTTGGCTCTTGAGTTGTAACACTTAAACTTGATGGTCGTCTGCTAATTTTGCTGCTACTTTGTGATGCGATGATAAATTCCGCATGAAGTCATTCTGCAGACGCCCATTTATCATTATGCATGTCATTATCTTCGCTATTCTGATATATACATGATGAATTGTCTTCGTAAGTTGAAGATGATCTCCACAAAGTAAAACCTGCCATGTGCATTTGCATTCAAAAGCAAACTACTTATATGCACATCTTCAGGGGGAGCCTTCTGCAACTTATGAAGACAATGACTTTGATCTTTAACTTCCACATACTTTTATCCCCTGTTGAAAACTTCAACCAGTTTGTCATCAATCACCAAAAAGGGGGATATTGTAAGTGCATCTAGTGCCACCCCTAGTTGGTTTTGGAGTATTGACGACAAACTTGGTTGAGGGACTAATGTGTTTGTGAGAATTGCAGGATAACACAGGTAGTAGTCCCTTACTGATTCAGTTTACCTACCAGAGATGACCCCTAAAAATGTGTGAAGACATTGAAGACAATGGTGGCACGTGAAGCCATTCACGTCGAAGATTATGACATGTGAAGACATTCACTTGAAGACTATGGAGTACGAAGACAGAGTTGTTTCGTAGTTTCCTTCACTACAAAAAAATACACTTCCATGATGATACGTGTTTGTCACAGTAGGTCACGTTTTCTGTCATGCATGTACATCCATGATGATTTTATGACAGAATCAAGATAGTCATACCTGTGCTGTCGTAGAAGTGTTACATGACATTACCAACATTATCATCACGGAAGTGTCCACTTCCATGACGATAAATGCCGCGTCATGGAAGTGCTTTCGTCAAGGGTGACCGACACGTGGCATCCACCGTAACGGGTCGCTGTTAAGCTATCGGGTCCGGTTTTGGACCCGATAACCCGCTAACAGCCACGACCAATGCTGATTTTCCACGTGTAAAATTCTCATTGGCTGACGGAATCACGTGTCAGCTCCGCGTTGGCACAGGTGTCACTCATCCAATGGGCGAGATGTGCCTATGATATGTTGACACGTGGACCGGCCCAAAAGTGGCCCATAAAGATTAAATGGGCCAGCCCAACTAAAGGCCCACAAGATTTAGCGGACCATAATGGGCCGGCCCAGCTAAAGGCCCACAAGATTTTCCAGACCATAATGGGCCGGCCCAGCTAAAGGCCCAACATTCTCAGTTAAGGCCCGTACGGCTAGTGGCCAATTAGCCCGTCAACGGCCCGTCCTAAACTTGTCATCATCGCGGCCCATGGTCACTTTTGGTCCGTTAACAGTCTGCTAACTATTTGGGCGGAATTACGGCCTGGTGTGTTTCCGTCCTTTTAAAGCCCTGCTTCATTTGGGCCCATTTATAGGCCAATGAAACTTTCAGCCCATAAACGACCGTGAAGGATTTGGGTCATATTCGGCCATGTCTGACATTCGGCCTGTTAGAGGCCCACTATAGATTTGGGCCACTTTCAGCCTGTTGTGACTTTCGGCCTGTTAACGTCGGACGAAACCCATGGGCCATATGTGGCCCAACGTCACATCGGGCCTACTAATGGCCCATATAAAAATGACACTAATGAAGCCCGATCGAACTTCCGGCATGTTAAAGGCCCATGTAGTCGGTCGGCGCATTTACGGCCCATCTGAATTTCAGCGTGGGGACGATCCGCATTGTAAATGGGCCACCATTTCGGCCTGCTATGACCAGTGGGTTATTTGGCACAATAAGGGCCCAATCTCACTTTTGGCCTATTAAAGGCCCATGTTTTTTATGGCTCGAGATATTTACACCTGTAAACGGCCTATTATTACTGAGGGCCCAAATTATGTTTAGGCATGTTAAAGGCCCACTATGGGCACAGGCCTACCAGAAAAATATGAAAGCTTATGCTGATTTAGGCCCAGATTTTTTTAGTGGGCTACATGCAAATTTCGGCCCATAATCGTTTTTAGCCCAATTGGAATGGGCCCGACGAATGTTGGCATGTTGGGCTCCTACAAAGCTTTCGCCCGAATACATTACTAAAATAAACCTACACTATACAAAAATAGCGTCGTAATTACTGCAGCCTTTGGCAGCATCATAAATGTTGTATCACAACAAAATAAATTCCAACCATACAACAAAATGCTTATTGGCATAAAGTTTACAGTCCTTGCAGATAAAAGCACCATCAGATGTATAGAAGCACAGATCATTTGACCTGAGTGCTAATGTTTCGGGCTATAGAATCTGATGGAGTAGCACGATCTTCCCCTTTTTCCACCATTGCTCTTGAACAACGAAGCAAATGTCTGATAGTCTGGTTTCAAAACCATTCATATCTTCACAACATTTGTCAACCACTATTCTTGTTTCCGAAACAACATCCATTAGGGATTGGACTTGTGTTTGGAGCACAAATATATCACTCTGTCTAGCCGAAAGATTTTGTTCAGTAGGCGATTTGGACAAGGTTACCTTGACAACCAACCCAGAATTACGCAGGAAGGTGCTTTTTGCACTGTTAGTGGAGAGATACTGACGCACTGCAGCAAGAGGTGACATTGTGCCTGTGGTAGCCTCGTCACCTTCAGGTGGTTGTGGCTGTTCAATCATTTGTTCCATAGCTTGCTGAAAGTCTGAACTTGTAGATTAGTGTACCAGATAAGTTACTAATGAGACAAAAACAAACAAAGTAGGTTTCACGTTTATACATAACTTATTTTGGTGAACTACTGTAATACATTAGCATGTATTGTAGTGCCAACTACATAATAAAATCACTTTCGGAACATATGTCCATGTAGCATTCCTACTGTATTGTCTATTTCCTCACATTCGTTGACATCTAAGGATAAAGAGACATGGTTTAAAGTAGGATGAACATAGTATGACATCATTCATATCATGGGCAAACAGATATAAAACAAAGAGGCTATTGTATCATTGTGTGCGCACGTGAACATCACAACTAGATTACAGATCAAGACCAATAGAATATCCTTCATCTCTTTTAAACCATGTAAGGTGAAATGATACGTTAAGACAACTATGTATAAAAGTGAACAGAGTAACTGACATTGGCTGCAAACCAAGCAGTTAAATGAACACATCACAGTACCAATCAGTTCAAAGGCAGGAGGAGTAAGTACTTACAACAGCGGCTTGAACTGGTGTGCTCATGCCCTTCATCTTGCTGGTGTGGCAATCCTTGCAGATTTGCACTGCATTCGGTTCAGGTTCTTTTTGGTCCGCACATGTTTTCCTCTGTATTTGGAAAAATTCAATATAGATACGATAATATTGCACAGAAAAAAAGAAGGAACTAGCAGCTATTTACAAGAGCCTCGCAGTGTGCAATATAGCTACGAGATCCTGTTGTCTGTTGGAATTTCACTTTAGAATGGTTGGTCTTGTTCTTCAAACAGTTAGCCTAGAAGAAGATACACTTGTAAGGCACATACATAAATACAAGTTCAATATGTGGTTTGATCAAATACATATACCCTACCTGATACTTTGGATCAGACCAGTGTTTAACAAGGGCTGTCCAGTCTTCATCTATAATATATTCCACTATAGATGTTTGGGCGATTTCATTGTTAGCCTTGCCTTCAAAGTGAGATTTTCTAAGGTGGTATCGATACTGTCGCAGAGCAGACTGGAAAACATGAGTGCATGCTTGTTTAGTTGCATCATCTTTCGGATCTAACTTGCACCTCATCTATTGAAAAAAGAATGTGAGTCTTATTAGGAGGAAGCTAGAAAGTATGGCATAGAGCAAGACAATATTACAAATTGCGATGAATAACATTACTTACGGATAAATGGTCAAGGAAGGTGTTAAACTGGGTATTGTCTTTCTCATTCCTATACTGGATCCACATTGGGAGGACACATGCATGACACCTAACGGCAACGGCTGCTGCTGATACTAACTTGGCTGACTCTGTAGCATCACGTGGCCTTTTTAAACCTGCCTCAAAATGGATCTCCATTCTTCCTCCTTTAGATTTTGTTAATCTGTCAAGCATTATCCCTGATGTCTGTTTCCGCTTGCGCCATGGTGCTAGTTCAACAACGAATATGGAAAGTGTTAGTGCACATCAAACTGTGAGAGTAGATATAAAGGAGCATGCAACTGCAACTTGACTCGGTCAGGTACCATCTTGGTGTTGATGCTCATGAGGTTCATCTGATCTTGCCAAGTCCTGTTGTGTCAGCAGTGCTTCGGAAGTAGTGTTAGGTGTGAAGGCAGCTTGGGAACTGGCCAGTTCCAGAGCAAACGAACGAGTAACTCTTGAGATGCTGGTACAGTTGAAGCGGATGCTGCAGCTGGTGGAGCAGGTGATACTATGTTTGTAGATTTAGCCGGTGGACTTGGACCTTCTACTGCACTTAAGTACCAGTAGAATCTCAAGGGCAGGTCCTTTTCCGTTTCACCCGACAAGTAACATCATTCCCTACTATATTCTTCCTTGCTCTTTTTTTGACTTTGCCATGCCAAGCCGTACCCACAACACAAAAGAATAAAATCGCTCTTCAGAACTCATTGATGCATGATACGGACAAGCAATACTTTGATGTAAGACAACCGTATGAGGATGGAATATGTAAGAAAAACAGGACGGCATGACATATTCACAGCTACGATGTGTAAACTAAGCAGAAGGATTTTCAAGAAAATAGAAGTAATGCAAGCTAGACACCATATGAAAGATGCAACCAATATCACTCTGCCAAGTTAAAAGTGTCTTGTCATAAGTGGCATTTTGAAAAATTAGAAGCAGTACAACGTAGAAATCAATGCAAGATGCAACCACTATCAAACTGCCATGTTAAAAGCGTCCAATCATGAGTGACTGATGCGGGATACACAACAGCAGTACTTTGATGTAAGAACATGGTATGATTGATAGATGCAGTGTATTCTAGACACAGAAAGGCATGTCATATGCACATGTATAACGTATAAACTCAGTAGGTGCAATTTAATCAAAGTAGAAGAAATACAGGCTAGACAACATATGCAACATGAAAACAATTATCACACTGTCAACTTAGAGCAAGCACCTGCGATGGTGGAGTATGGGAGATGAAGTCATCATGTAGACTTGGGACTTCAACTTCATTAGCAGTAGCAGTGGAAAATCTAGAGAGTCTCTGTTTGCGTCGGCCCGGAGGACCATCAACATCCCCTAACTTACTCTTTTCCTTCCTATTTTCTGATATTGCCTTATGAAGTCAAAACCAAAAGAAGATGAATAAAATTAGATGTGCACAACTGGTTGATGCATGATATAGACGAACACAACTTTGATGTAAGGCAAGCGTAGGATAGAAGGATGGAAGATATACAAAAAAGACATCATTGCATATTCAGACGTACGATAGGAGGATGGAATATGTATGAAAAATAGTAAGCAGAAGGCATTTCAACAAAACTAGAAGAAATGAAAGCTAGGCACCATATGAACATGCAACCAATATCACTCTATCACGAAAAAAGTGTCTCGTCGTAAGTGTCATTTCAAGAAATTAGAAGCGGTACAAGCTAGAAGACAATGCAACATGCAACCTACCTCACACTCCCAAGTTAAATGTGTCTTATGGGTAAGTGATCGTTGCAGGTATAAGTTGTAAGCTACGCAGATGCAATTCAACAAAATCAGAAGCAATACAAACTAGACATCATACGGAACACACAACCACATATAACAGTTCCAAGTTAGAGCAAGCACCTGTGATGGTGGAGTAGGGGAGATGTGCTCATCATCTACACGTATGTTCTAGAAACAGGAACATGTGTCATATTCATAGGCATTATGTGTAAAGTAAGCAGATGCAATTCAACAAAGTTAGAAGCAATATAAGCTAGACATCATACGCAACATGCAACCACATATAATAGTGCCAAGTTAGAGCAAGTGAAAGTGCAATCTTGCTCTTAAGAATATTTTTGATGTTGATGACAAATTTACATATAGGGGACTAACCTTGTTTGCTAAGTATATACACAGGTCGTCACTCCTCTGGTTTTGTACTGTGCATCATGATCACATCATATAAGATATTACTCAAGCAATTAATCAATGAGGAAAGGAGCAAACAAAGACGAAGCATCGTGCTCTGTTATATATTTCTTGAGTAATAGGGATCCCGCACTATTAAGAGGGGATCCGAGGTGTAGGTTCAAGGCTTGCTCATATTTTTCCTCTCAAGTAGTTTTTCACAAAAGACCAAATATTCCTAGCAAAACTACTTAGCCAAATCCTACTCCCTACTCTTTGCACACACACACACACAAACTCTTAGCCGGATCATCCGTACGGGGCCCCAGATCATCCGGGCTTGACCCGGATCGTTCGTACCCTTCTCCAGATCATCCGGATAATATGCGCCCTTCATCACAGTACCCTGGTGGTTGAAGCCGGATCGTCCGGACGTTCATCCGGGCTGTGCCCGGATCGTCCGGATCCTGTCCCAGATCGTCTGAATAATCATGCTCCTACTTTCACAGAACCTTGTTGATGTAGCCCGATCATGCGGCCAGGAATCCGGATCATCCGGGCTCTATCCGGATCGTCCGGGGTGTCCTCCGGTCAGTCTGGGCGCCTCGCAGCTCTGCTGCTACCACTTGCATCCGGGCCTTCAGCCAGATCATCCGGACTTGTGACCGGACCATCCAGATGGTCCTCCAGATCAACCGGGCAAGTCCACCTCTGCTCAAAACAGCTCTATTCTGTTGTGGGTATATATAGCTCCTTACCTTTTCGAGATAAGGCTGAACACTCCACTCCAACACGCCCCAAGAACACCAGTGCTCCCTCTCTCTCGCTCATCCATGAAATTCTAGATCCCGGTTTGATTCTTGAGAGTTTGAAAGAGTTGTTCCAATCAAAAGAAAGATCTTCCCCCTCTCCTTCTTGTGACCGAAGCAAATCGTGATTTGAGCAAGTCTTGAGCTTTTTCCCCTCAGATCTTATTACTCTTGGAGGTTGGAGACTCCTAGGCGGTAGGAGTATTTCGGAGAGGAATCGACCTTTGTGATTACCCCCGGAAAAGTTTGTGAGGGTTTGGAGACCACCCCAAGGTCTACCACTAGTGGTTGAGAAACGCCTTCGTGGTGTTGTCTCAAAGGGAGAATAGGGTGAGCCATCGTGGCGTTGGTGTGCCTTCGTGGTAACATCCACCTCTCTAACGGTGACGTAGCTTCCCTCCAAGGAAGTGAACATCGGCATACATCCTCGTCTCCCGGAGTTGCGGTTATCCCTAGCCCTAACTCTCTACTTGTGGTTACTTGTCTCTTTGCACTTACTTATATCATATTGTGCTTGCTTACACACCTACTTGTGTTACTTGTTTATCTTGCTTAGCTCCTAGCATTACTTGCAATTGTTAGGCTCACTTTCATATTCCGCATTATTGCCTAAAATTGCTAAGTAACGATTAAAATTTGTAAATGTACCTATTCACCCCCCTCTAGGTCCGTCTCGATCCTTTCAGCAAGCACCTGTGATGGTGGAGTAGGGGAGATGTGCTCATCATCCACACAGCTACGTTGACTGTCCAGCCTTGTGTTGTCTTGCGAATCTTGTTGGGAGGACGACGAAGTAGAATCTGTAGAGACCCTCTGTTTGAGTCGCTCCGAAGGACCACCATCATCCACTGCCGGACTAATTTCCTTCAGTTGTATTGATTTTTCATTGTGAAGTCAAACCGATAAGAAAAAGGAATAAATTCGCTCTTCAGAACTCATTCATGCATGATACTGACGAACACTACTCGGATGAAAGGCAAACACATGATACGAGGATGGAATATGTACGAAAAACAGGACGATATGACATATTCACACCTATGATGTGGTAACTAAGCAGAAGGCATTTCAACAAATTAGAAGCACTGCAAGCTAGACACCATATGAAAGGTGACCAATATCACTCTGCCAAGTTCAAACTGTCTGGCGTTTCAACAAATTAGAAGCACTACATGCTAGAAATCATATGCAAGACACAACCAATATCACAGTGGCGACTTAAAGGTGCCTTATCATAAGTGACTGATGCGGGATATGCAAGAATAGTAGTCTGATGTAAGAACATGGTGTGATCAGATATAGTATGTTCTAGAAACAGGAACACGTGTCATATTCACAGGCATTATGTGTAAAGTAAGCAGATGCAATTCAACAAAGTTAGAAGCAATACAAGCTATACATCATACGCAACATGCAGCCACATATAATAGTGCCAAGTTAGAGCAAGCACCTGTGATGGTGGAGTAGGGGAGATGTGCTCATCATCTACACAGCTACGTTGACTCTCTAACCTTGCGCTGTCTTGCGAATCTTGTTGGGAGGATGGCGGAGTAGAATCTGTAGAGACCCTCCGTTTCAGTTGCTTGGAAGGACCACCATCATCCAATGCCTTACCAATTTCTCCGCTTTATTGATTTTGCATTGTGAGGTCAAACCGACAAGAAAAAGGAATAAAATTCGCTCTTTAGAACTCATTCATGCATGATACTGACGAACACTACTCTGATGAAAGGCAAAGTCATGATACGAGGATGGAATATGTACGAAAAACTAGACGGCTTGACATGTTCACACCTATGATGTGGTAACTAAGCAGAAGGAACTTCAACAAATTAGAAGCACTGCAAGCAAGACACCATATGGAAGGTGCAATCAATATCACTCTGCCAAGTTAAAATTGTCTTGTCATAGGTGGCGGTCATCAAATTAGAAGCACTACATGCTAGAAATCATATTCAAGACGCAAACCAATATCACACTGCCAACTTAAAGGT
The DNA here is from genome assembly GCF_018294505.1 of Triticum aestivum. Taxonomy (NCBI): domain Eukaryota; kingdom Viridiplantae; phylum Streptophyta; class Magnoliopsida; order Poales; family Poaceae; genus Triticum; species Triticum aestivum. The sequence goes on from NC_057799.1 coordinate 493,736,542, forward strand.
GTCCCATCATAAGTGACTGATGCAGGATACACAAGAAGAGTAGTTTCATGTAAGAACATGGTGTGATAGACAGATATAGTATGTACCAAAAACAGGAAAGCGTGTCATATTCACACGTATCATGTGTAAGCTAAGCAGATGCAGTTTACACTAATTAAGAGCAATACAAGCTAGACACCATATGCAGCATGCAACCGTGTCACACTGCCAAGTTAGAGCAAGCACCTTGGATGGTGGAGTAGGGGAGAGGAGACTTGGAACTTGTAATGCACTAGCAATACAAGGAGAATCCATACAGATGCTCCGTTTACGTTGCTGCAGAGGACCACCATCATCGCCTTCCTTACTATTTTCCTTCCTCGTTTTTGATTTTGCCTTGTCAAGTCAAACCCACAAGAAAAAGGAATAAAATTTGCTCTTCAGAACTCATTGATGCATGATACTGACGAACACTACTTTCATGTAAGGCAGCCGCATGATAGGAGGATGGAATATGTATGAAAAACAGGACGACATGACACATTGACATGTATGATGTATAAAGTGTAAACTAAGCACAAGGTGTTTGAACTAGTTAGAAGCAATGCAAGCTAGAAACCATATGAAAGATGAAACCGATATCACTCTGCCAAATTAAAAGGGTAGCCTAACAAATGTATTTGACCAAATTAGAAGCAATACATAGCAACAGGCTAGAAATAATATGCAATATGGAACAAATAAAGGTGTCTCATCGTAAGTGATTGATGCAGGATATAGAAGAGAGGTTGTTTCATGTAAGAACATGGTTAAAACATAGATGTAGTGTGTACCAAAAATAGGAAGGCATGTCATATTCACAGATATAATGTATAAACTAAGCAGGTGCAATTTACCCTAATTAGAAGCATTACAAGCTAGACACCGTATGCAACATGCAACCACATATCACACTGCGAAGTTAGAGCAAGCACCTACGATGGTGGTGAAGGGGAAGTGCGGTCTTCAAGTACAGAGCTACATTCAATATCTTCATTTAGGCTTGCTGTTTCTTGAGAGTCATGTGGAGAGGATGAAACTGCACTCTTTATAAGAGTAGCGTGTCTCATACTAACCCATGGGCGTGACTGTCTCATCATAAGCGATAGATGCAGGATACACAAGAACAGTAGTTTGATGTAAGGACATGGTGTGATAGGCAGATGTAGTATGTACCAAAAACAGGAAGGCGTGTCATATTCACATGTATAATGTGTAAGCTAAGGAGATGCAATTTAACAAATTAGGAGCAATACAAGCTAGGCACCATATGCAACATGCAACCAGATATCACACTGCCATGTTAGAGCAAGCACCTGGGGTTGTAGAGTAGGGAAGATGAGATTTGGAACTTGCACTGCAGTAGGAGTAGGAGGAGAATCTGCAGAGATCATCTGTTTCGGTTGCTCTAGAGGACCACCATCATTCTGTGCCTTCGTCCTTTTAGATTTTGCCTTGTCAAGTAAACACACAAGAAAAAGGAATGAAATTCGCACTTCCAAATTCGTTGATGCATGATACTGACAAACACAACTTTTTATGTATGGCAACCACATTGTAGGAGGATGGAATATGTACGAAAAACGCTAAGCAGAAGGCATTTCAACAAATTGGAAGCAATGCAATCTAGACACCATATGAAAGATCCAACCAAAATCACTCTACCAAGTTAGATGTGTCTCATTATAAGTGGCGCTTCACCAAATTAGAGGCAATACATGTTTGAAATGATATGCAAGATGCAACCAATATTACACTGTCAACTTGAAGGTGTCTCGTTAGAAGTGATTGATGAGGGATACACAAGAAAAGTAGTTTGATGTAAGAACATGGTTAATAGAAAGACGTAGTATGTACCAAAAACAAGAAGGCATGTCATATTCACAGGTATAATGTGTTAACTAAGCAGATGCAATTTACCCTAATTAGAAGCATTACAAGGTAGACACCATATTCAACATGCAACCACATATCACACTGCCAAGTAAGAGCAAGCACCTGCGATGGTGGTGTGGGGGAATTGCGGTCATCAACTAGAGAGCTAAGTTGACTATCTTCATTTAGCCTTGTTGTTTCTTGAGAATCATGTGGGGAGGATGACACTGCACTCTTTAAACGAGTAGCGCATCTCACAGTAACCCACTGGGGTGACTGTCTCATCATAAGTGATTGATGAGGGATACAAAAGAGCATTTGTTTGGTGTACGAACATGGTTAATAGACATATGTAGTATGTATCAAAAAAAGGAAAGCATGTCATTATCAAAGGTAGAATGTGTAAAGTAAGCAGATGCAATTTAACCAAATTGGAAGCAATACAAGCTAGACACCATATGCAACATGCAACCACATTTGACAGCGCGAAGTTAAAGCAAGCACCTGGGATGGTTGTGTGTGGCAATTGAGATCATCAACTGCAGAGCTATGTTTACTGTCTCCATCTGCTGACACTGCACCCTTTAGAGCACTGAAATGCTTAGTGCTTATCTTCGAATTACACTTGAGCGACTTCTGTCTTTTCTTTTTTGTATTCATCAACACCGCGTCAGAGTCTGAAATACCCATGCATAAAAAAACAATAGTGTGAGTATGGGTGAAGTGTGTGCACAAGTAGGACAGTGTAAAGGTAGCAGATAGCAGGTCGGTGAGAAATAAATGACGGGAGACATATGATAGCTCTACAACATGCATGGCACACGAAATTACTAGATTCTAGGATTTTGAAATATGAGCACAGGGATGGCTGGGAAATGCAGATGCTCCTCCAGCACACCACAAGGTGTGGTCCTACGAAAATAACAGTCGACTGAAAACAAATAGGTCAGTCCATTTTTTCTGCACCGTCCGATGTACAAAGTGAAGGAAATATGCCCTAGAGGCAATAATAAAGTTATTATTTATTTCCTTATATCATGATAAATGTTTATTATTCATGCTAGAATTGTATTAACCGGAAACATAATACTTGTGTGAATACATAGACAAACAGAGTGTCACTACTACGCGTCTACTTGACTAGCTCGTTGATCAAAGATGGGTATGTTTCCTAGCCATAGACATGAGTTGTCATTTGATTAACGGGATCACATCATTAGGAGAATGATGTGATTGACTTGACCCATTCCGTTAGCTTAGCACTCGATCGTTTAGTATGTTGCTATTGCTTTCTTCATGACTTATACATGTTCCTATGACTATGAGATTATGCAACTCCCGTTTACCGGAGGAACACTTTGTGTGCTACCAAACGTCACAACGTAACTGGGTGATTATAAAGGTGCTCTACAGGTGTCTCCAAAGGTACTTGTTGGGTTGGCGTATTTCGAGATTAGGATTTGTCACTCCGATTGTCAGAGAGGTATCTCTGGGCCCTCTCGGTAATGCACATCACTTAAGCCTTGCAAGCATTGCAACTAATGAGTTAGTTGTGGGATGATGTATTACGGAACGAGTAAAGAGACTTGCCGGTAACGAGATTGAACTAGGTATTGAGATAGCGATGATCGAATCTCGGGCAAGTAACATACCGATGACAAAGGGAACAACGTATGTTGTTATGCGGTCTGACCGATAAAGATCTTCGTAGAATATGTGGGAGCCAATATGAGCATCCAGGTTCCGCTATTGGTTATTGACCGGAGACGTGTCTCGGTCATGTCTACATAGTTCTTGAACCCGTAGGGTCCGCACGCTTAACGTTTCGATGACAGTTATATTATGAGTTTATATGTTTTGATGTACCGAAGGTTGTTCGGAGTCCCAGATGTGATCACGGACATGACGAGGAGTCTCTAAATGGTCGAGACATGAAGATTGATATATTGGATGACTATATTCGGACACCGGAATGGTTCCGGGGGTTATCGGATATATACCGGAGTACCGGGGGGGTTACCGGAACCCCCCCGAGGCTATTGGGCCTCATGGGCCCAATTGGTGGAAGAGGAGAGGCGGCCAAGGGGCAGCCGCACGCCCCTCCCCCCCAAGTCCGAATTGGACAAGGAGGGGCGGCGGCGCCCCCCCTTTCCTTTCCCCCTCTCTCCTTCCCTCTCCTCTCCTAGTCCAACAAGGAAGGGAGGGAGCCCTACTCCCGGTGGGAGCAGGACTCCTCCTGGCACGCCTCCTCCTAGCCGGCCGCACCTCCCCCCTTGCTCCTTTATATATGGGGGCAGGGGGGCACCCTAGACACAACAATTGATCGTTTGATCTTTTAGCCGTGTGCGGTGCCCCCCTCCACCATAGTCCACCTCGATAATACTGTAGCGGTGCTTAGGCGAAGCCCTGCGTCGGTAGAACATCATCACCGTCACCACGCCGTCATGCTGACGAAACTATCCCTCAACACTCGGCTGGATCAGAGTTCGAGGGATGTCATCGGGCTGAACGGGTGCTGAACTCGGAGGTGCCGTGCATTCGGTACTTGATCGGTCGGATCGTGAAGACGTACGACTACATCAACCGCGTTGTGCTAACGCTTCCGCTTTCGGTCTATGAGGGTATGTGGACAACACTCTCCCCTCTCGGTGCTATGCATCACCATGATCTTGCGTGTGCGTAGGAATTTTTTGAAATTACTACGTTCCCCAACAGTGGCATCCGAGCCTGGTTTTATGCGTTGATGTTATATGCACGAGTAGAACACAAGTGAGTTGTGGGCAATATAAGTCATACTGCTTACCAGCATGTCATACTTTGGTTCGGCGGTATTGTTGGATGAAGCGGCCCAGACCGACATTACGCGTACGCTTACGCGAGACTGGTTCTACCGACGTGCTTTGCACACAGGTGGCTGGCGGGTGTCAGTTTCTCCCACTTTAGTTGAACCGAATGTGGCTACGCCCGGTCCTTGCGAAGGTTAAAACAGCACCAACTTGACAAACTATCGTTGTGGTTTTGATGCGTAGGTAAGAACTATTCTTGCTAAGCCCGTAGCAGCCACGTAAAATTTGCAACAACAAAGTAGAGGACGTCTAACTTGTTTTTGCAGGGCATGTTGTGATGTGATATGGTCAAGACATGATGCTAAATTTTATTGTATGAGATGATCATGTTTTGTAACCGAGTTATCGGCAACTGGCAGGAGCCATATGGTTGTCGCTTTATTGTATGCAATGCAGTCGCCCTGTAAAGCTTTACTTTATCACTAAGCGGTAGCGATAGTCGTAGAAGCATAAGATTGGCGAGACGACAATGATGCTACGATGAAGATCAAGGTGTCGCGCCGGTGACGATGGTGATCATGACGGTGCTTCGGAGATGGAGATCACAAGCACAAGATGATGATGGCCATACCATATCACTTATATTGATTGCATGTGATGTTTATCTTTTATGCATCTTATCTTGCTTTGATTGACGGTAGCATTATAAGATGATCCCTCACTAAATTATCAAAGTATAAGTGTTCTCCCTGAGTATGCACCATTGCGAAAGTTCTTCGTGCTGAGACACCACGTGATGATCGGGTGTGATAGGCTCTACGTTCAAATACAATGGGTGCAAAACAGTTGCACACGCTGAATACTCAGGTTAAGCTTGACGAGCCTAGATATGGCCTCGGAACACGGAGACCGAAAGGTCGAGCGTGAATCTTATAGTAGATATGATCAACATAGTGATGTTCACCGTTGAAACTACTCCATCTCACGTGATGATCGGACATGGTTTAGTTGATATGGATCACGTGATCACTTAGAGGATTAGAGGGATGTCTATCTAAGTGGGAGTTCTTAAGTAATATGATTAATTGAACTTAAATTTATCATGAACTTAGTACCTGATAGTATCTTGCTTGTCTATGTTGATTGTAGATAGATGGCCCGTGCTATTGTTCCGTTGAATTTTAATGCGTTCCTTGAGAAAGCAAAGTTGAAAGATGATGGTAGCAATTACACGGACTGGGTCCGTAACTTGAGGATTATCCTCATTGCTGCACAGAAGAATTATGTACTAGAAGCACCGCTAGGTGTACCACCTGCGCCAGCAACTGCAGACATTGTGAATGCATGGCAGTCACGTGTTGATGACTACTCGATAGTTCATTGTGCCATGCTTTACGGCTTAGAACTAGGACTTCAACGATGTTTTGAACGTCATGGAGCATATGAGATGTTCCAGGAGTTGAAGTTAATATTTCAAGCAAATGCCCGGATTGAGAGATATGAAGTCTCCAATAAGTTCTACAGCTGCAAGATGGAGGAGAATAGTTCTGTCAGTGAGCATATACTCAAGATGTCTGGGTACTGCAATCACTTGATTCAACTGGGAGTTAATCTTCCGGATGATAGCATCATTGACAGAATTCTCCAATCACTGCCACCAAGCTACAAGAGCTTCGTGATGAACTATAACATGCAAGGGATGGATAAGACGATTCCCGAGCTCTTCGCAATGCTAAAGGCTGCGGAGGTAGAAATCAAAAAGGAGCATCAAGTATTGATGGTCAATAAGACCACCAGTTTCAAGAAAATGGGCAAAGGGAAGAAGAAGGGGAACTTCAAGAAGAACAGCAAGCAAGTTGCTGTTCAGGAGAAGAAACCCAAGTCTGGACCTAAGCCTGAGACTGAGTCCTTCTACTGCAAGCAGACTGGTCACTGGAAGCGGAACTGCCCCAAGTATTTGGCGGATAAGAAGGATGGCAAGGTGAACAAAGGTATATGTGATATACATGTTATTGATGTGTACCTTACTAATGCTCGCAGTAGCACCTGGGTATTTGATACTGGTTCTGTTGCTAATATTTGCAACCCGAAACGGGGGCTACGGATAAAGCGAAGATTGGCTAAGGACGAGGTGACGATGCGTGTGGGGAATGGTTCCAAAGTTGATGTGATCGCGGTCGGCACGCTACCTCTACATCTACCTTCGGGATTAGTTTTAGACCTAAATAATTGTTATTTGGTGCCAGCGTTAAGCATGAACATTATATCTGGATCTTGTTTGATGCGAGACGGTTATTCATTTAAATCAGAGAATAATGGTTGTTCTATTTATATGAATAATATCCTTTATGGTCATGCATCCTTGAAGAGTGTTCTATTTTTGTTGAATCTCGATAGTAGTGATACACATATTTATAGTATTGAAGCCAAAAGATGCAGAGTTGATAATGATAGTGCAACTTATTTGTGGCACTGCCGTTTAGGTCATATCGGTGTAAAGCGCATGAAGAAACTCCATACTGATGGACTTTTGGAACCACTTGATTATGAATCACTTCGTACTTGCGAACTGTGCCTCATGGGCAAGATGACTAAAACGCCGTTCTCCGGAACTATGGAGGGAGCAACAGATTTGTTGGAAATCATACATACAGATGTATGTGGTCCGATGAATGTTGAGGCTCGTGGCGGATATTGTTATTTTCTCACCTTCACAGATGATTTAAGCAGATACGGGTATATCTACTTAATGAAACATAAGTCTGAAACATTTGAAAAGTTCAAAGAATTTCAGAGTGAAGTTGAAAATCATCGTAACAAGAAAATAAAGTTTCTACGATCTGATCGTGGAGGAGAATATTTGAGTTATGAGTTCGGTCTTCATTTGAAACAATGCGGAATAGTTTCGCAACTCACGCGACCCGGAACACCACAGCGTAATGGTGTGTCCGAACGTCGTAATCGTACTCTACTAGATATGGTGCGATCTATGGTGTCTCTTACTGATTTACCGCTATCGTTTTGGGGTTATGCTTTAGAGACGGCCGCATTCACGTTAAATAGGGCACCATCAAAATCCGTTGAGACAACACCTTATGAACTGTGGTTTGGCAAGAAACCAAAGTTGTCGTTTCTTAAAGTTTGGGGCTGCGATGCTTATGTGAAAAAACTTCAACCTGATAAGCTCGAACCCAAATCGGAGAAATGTGTCTTCATAGGATACCCAAAGGAGACTATTGGGTACACCTTCTATCACAGATCCGAAGGCAAGACTTTTGTTGCTAAATTCGGAATCTTTCTGGAGAAGGAGTTTCTCTCGAAAGAAGTGAGTGGGAGGAAAGTAGAACTTGATGAGGTAATTGTACCTGCTCCCTTCTTGGAAAGTAGTTCATCGCAGAAACCGGTTTCTGCGATGCCTACACCAATTAGTGAGGAAGTTAATGATGATGATCATGGAACTTCAGATCAAGTTGTTACTGAACCTCGTTGGTCAACCAGAGTAAGATCCGCACCAGAGTGGTACGGTAATCCTATTCTGGAGGTTATGTTACTAGACCATGACGAACCTACGAACTACGAAGAAGCGATGGTGAGCCCAGATTCCGCAAAATGGCTTGAGGCCATGAAACTTGAGATGGGATCCATGTATGAGAACAAAGTGGGGACTTTGGTTGACTTGCCCGATGATCGGCAAGCCATTGAGAATAAATGGATCTTCAAGAAGAAGACTGACGCTGACGATAATGTTACTGTCTATAAAGCTTGACTTGTTGCAAAAGGTTTTCGACAAGTTCAAGGGATTGACTATGATGAGACCTTCTCACCCGTAGCGATGCTTAAGTCTGTCCGAATCATGTTAGCAATTGCCGCATTTTATGATTATGAAATTTGGCAAATGGATGTCAAAACTGCATTCCTGAATGGATTTCTGGAAGAAGAGTTGTATATGATGCAACCGGAAGGTTTTGTCGATCCAAAGGGAGCTAACAAAGTGTGCAAGCTCCAGCGATCCATTTATGGACTGGTGCAAGCCTCTCGGAGTTGGAATAAACGCTTTGATAGTGTGATCAAAGCATTTGGTTTTGTACAAACTTTTGGAGAAGCCTGTATTTACAAGAAAGTGAGTGGGAGCTCTGTAGCATTTCTAATATTATATGTGGATGACATATTGCTTATTGGAAATGATATAGAATTTCTGAATAGCATAAAGGGATACTTGAATAAGAGTTTTTCAATGAAAGACCTCGGTGAAGCTGCGTATATATTGGGCATCAAGATCTATAGAGATAGATCAAGACGCTTAATTGGACTTTCACAAAGCACATACCTTGACAAAGTTTTGAAGAAGTTCAAAATGGATCAAGCAAAGAACACTACTAGAAAAAGGGCTATAGATGGGATTGACACTAATGGCGCACCAGACAAGCGGTGCGCCATTAGTATATACTAATGGCGCACCACCTTCTGATACGCCATTAGAGTTGAAACTACTAATGGCGCACCTGGCCCAGGGTGCGCCATTAGTATCAATTTTTCTTAACTAGTGCGCCTGTCCAAACATACTAATGGCGCATCCAGACACAGTGCGCCATTACTAGTTGTAACTAGTAATGGAGCACCTGCCGGAAAGTGCGCCACTAATGTTGTTTTTTCTATTATATTTTTTATTCCCTTTTTTGCAAAACTACTAATGGCGCACTTTTCCACCGTGCGCCATTACTAGTTTAAACTAGTAATGGCGCACTGTGGAACAGTGCGCCATTAGTATGTTTTTTTTGCAAAACTACTAATGGCGCACCACCAGAAGGTGCGCCATTAGTAACCTGGATTACTAATGGCGCATTTAGAGTTGGTGCGCCATTAGTAAGTGGGCAGCAACAAGATATTTTGGACAGCCTCTCCTACCCACACTCACTTTCTCCCCACTTCATTCTCTCCACCTCCTCCTTGTCTCGGGTGCCTCCTCTTTTTCACCTCATTTCCACCATAGATTCATTCAATTTAAGTGGTTAAATTACCTTGTTTTGATAGGTAAGTAAGGGGGGAAGCTATATTTATGTTGTTCTCCCTACAACAATGTGCACATGCACTTTTTATGGCCTAGCTAGATCTATGTATGTTCGTGGTGTTGCATATGTTTGTGGTGTTGCATATGTGTTTGTGTTTGGAGGTGTACCGGTATTTGAAATGCGATAGTTGCCAATATTTTGCCGGAATGTTGATTCATTTCCGTTTCGGCGAGAATTTTGGCATTAAGCATTCTTTTTGGTCCTATTTTTAGGGAAAGTCATGCCAAATTTTTTCTTGGTTCTAAAATATCGTTTTGCTCTACCCCGCAGGCGACCATGGTCCGCATGATGACCGAAGGCATCGTGAATAGGTTTTTGAGGTCCGCGAAGGCCGAGATGCTTCAAAAGAACGAGACGGAGATAAGATGTCCGTGTCGAAGATGCAAGCTGAAGAGCCTTATTGCGGACCCGGAATCCGGGCAGGTGCGGGACCACCTGCTCTTGCGTGGTTTCATGGATGGCTATCGGTGGCAAGGTGATGAAGATGACTACGAAGTCGTCCATGGGGGCCGGGCAAGAAATGAGGAAGGGCAGCAAGACAACCACCGCGGCTCGGGCGGGCGAGAAGACGAAGAATCCCCAGGAGATGATCACGACGGTGATGCTGTACACAGTCATCATGTAGAAGATGCAGGACATGATGATGAGGAAGATGCCGGAGCAGACGACGGGCATGATCATGAAGATGATGATGCCGGCGGAGCAGACGACGCTGGACCATCGATGGGCTGGGTGCAGGACCCTCATATTCAAGAGCTGCTTCTCAAGCAGACGGATAACGCAAGAGCTGCCGCCCGAGAGAAAGCCAAGATGGATCAACTTGAGTTAGACGCGGTTACTCCATTGTATGAAGGATGCAGGCCCGAGGATACCCGCCTGAAAGTAACGCTCATGGCTCTGGAGATGAAGGTAAAACACAAAATGACCGACGCATGCTTCGACGAGAACATGTCATTCTGGCACGAACGTCTTCCCAAGGGGAACAAGTGCCCGACCAGTTTGGAGGAGGCGAAGAAAATCGTGTGTCCTCTGGATTTACCGCACGTGAAATACCATGTGTGCATGAACAATTGCATCATTTATCGGGACGAGCACGCGGAGTCTACCATATGTCCGGTGTGCGGCGTCACTCGATACAAGAAGAGGAAGAAAGCTCCTCGAAAAGTGGTGTGGTACTTTCCGATCACTCCTCGTCTGCAGCGGTATTTCGCGGACCCTAAGGTAGCAAAGCTCCTGCGTTGGCACGCGGATAGGGAGGAGAAGAAGCGAGAAGATGACGCAAATGATCCGGAGATAGATAAAAAAGACAAGATGCTGAGTCACCCTAAGGATGCGAGCCAGTGGCAAGCGTTGAACTTCGAAGACCTAGAATTTGGGAACGATCCAAGGAACATCGTGCTGGGCGCGAGCACCGATGGAGTCAATCCGTTTGGCAGCCAGAGAAGCACACATAGCACCTGGCCTGTGTTTGTGTGGATGTACAACCTTCCCCCCTGGTTGTGCATGAAGAGGAAGTACATTCACATGAGTATGCTAATTGAAGGACCGAAACAACCAGGGAACGACATCAATCTGTATCTGGGGCTGCTGAAAGAGGAGCTTGACACGCTGTGGAAAACGCCAGCCAATACGTGGGACGCCGCAGAGAAAGAATATTTCCCTATGAGAGCCGCGCTGCTCACGACGGTGCACGACTATCTCGGTTACGGATATGTCGCGGGGCAGGTGGTCCACGGATTTTCTGGATGCGTCAGGTGCATGGATGACACAACGTATCGCCAGCTAGATAGAGATCCCGGGTCTTCGAAAACCGTGTTCATGGGACATCGAAGGTGGCTTCGCGACGATGACCCGTGGAGAAAACGCAAGGATCTATTCGATGGTGAAACCGAACCCCGAGGACGCCCGCGTACGAGGAGCGGCGAGGAAATAGACGAGCTGTTGAAAAATTGGAAAGACTGCCCACTGCCGGGAAAGAAGCAAAAGGCGCCAGAGCCGGGAAAGAAGCGAAAGGCGCCAGAGCCGCTGCTGAAGGTATGGAAAACGAGGTCTGTTTTCTGGGACTTGCCGTACTGGAAGATCCACCGTGTGCCTCACAGCCTTGATGTCATGCATATCACGAAGAACGTGTGCGAGAGTCTGCTTGGTACCCTGCTCAACATGCCAGAGAGGACCAAAGATGGGCCGAAAGCAAGGGCAGACTTGAAATCAATGGGCATCAGGCAGGAGCTTCACGCTATATATGATGATGATGATGATGATGATGATGATGAGGCGAAGCAGGACACGGAAAGTCGTCGCAAAGGCAAAAAGGCCAAGAAGACCGGAAATGACTACCCTCCCGCGTGCTTCACTCTAAGTCAGGAGGAGATCGAGCAGTTTTTCACCTGCCTCGTAGGAGTAAAACTTCCTTACGGTTACGCGGGGAAGATAAGCAGATACCTAGACCTAGCGAAGCTGAAGTTCAGCGGGATGAAGTCTCACGACTGTCACGTGCTGATGACGCAGATACTTCCAGTTGCAATCCGTGGGATCATGGACGCGCACGTCCGTGAAACGCTATTTGGCCTATGCAACTTTTTCGACGTCATCTCTCGGAAGTCTGTTGGCGTGAGGCAACTCAGAAGGCTACAGGAAGAGATCGTGGTGATACTATGCGAGCTTGAGATGTACTTCCCGCCCGCATTCTTCGACGTTATGGTGCATCTGCTGGTCCATATCGTGGACGATATCATCCAACTCGGGCCGACGTTCCTGCACAGCATGATGCCGTTCGAAAGGATGAATGGTGTCATCAAAGGATACGTTCGCAACATGTCACGTCCAGAGGGAAGCATAGCCAGGGGCTTTCTGACCGAAGAGTGCATCTCCTACTGCACGAATTATCTAGGCATCGAGAACCCCGTTGGTCTGCCCGTCAACAGGCACCTCGGCAGGCTCGCTGGATGGGGTCACCGTGAGGGTCGCCGCGAAATGCATGTCGACTTCGAGGGTCGACTCGCCGACTTTGAAAGAGCAAACCTAGTCGCGCTACAACACATAGACGTGGTCGATCCTTGGGTGGTAGAGCACAAAACCTTTATTAAGAAGACGTACAATGACCGAGGCCAACAGAGGACGGACGGAGATATACTCAAAGAGCACAACTCATGTTTCACGCGTTGGTTCAAGCAGAAGCTTCTGTCGTACCCTTTACATGAGGATTCTTCCGCGGAAGAACAACTCATATTCGCCTTGTCACAGGGCGCCGAGCACAACCTGATGACCTATGAGGCGTACGATATCAACGGCTACACATTCTACACCGAGGCCAAGGACATGAAGAGCGATGGTTATCAGAACTCCGGGGTAACGATGGAATCCTACACCGGTAACGACAAGGACAGATACTACGGAAGGATCGAGGAGATCTGGGAGCTGAGCTACGCTGGAGAGAAGGTCCCGATGTTCCGTGTCAGATGGGCCAAGAGCGTCCTAAAAGAAGACCGGTATTTCACCACCATGGTTATACCCGAAGCCAAATCCAAGACCGCAGGCGCAAACGTCACCGCGAAAAATGAGCCATGGGTACTGGCTTCCCAAGTGGACCAATGCTTCTTCATTACCGACCCGTCAAAGCCCAGTCGTGTTGTCGTGAGGAGAGGCAAAAGGAAGATCATCGGAATGGATGGAGTAGCCAATGAGCAAGACTTCGACAAGTACGGCGACCCGAGAATCGAACATGACGACGATGATGAAGTAGCAGCATACACCACAAGAAGAAGCAGGACCACCCTACCTAAAGGACGTCCGTTCCACAGAAGAACTCCATTTGCGAAAAAGAAGGGCAAGAAGATTGTGAACAGATAGCTAGCTAAGATCGATTGTATTTAAATCGTAGCCTTCATTTCTCGATTGTATTTCATGGGCACTTTTTGAACTATCATGAATATTTTTAAATTTCATGGACACTCGATCTCGATCCCCCTCCATCTCGATCGCTATCCCACCTCGCCAGATCCGGTCCCCCTCGCCGCCGAGCACCCCCCGGTCCACCGGCCCCCCGCACCCCGCGCACCCTCCCCCGCTCCACCGGCATTACTGTTTGATGATATTTTTAAAAAAATTATTACTGTCTTATAAAAAATATTACTGTTATGATTTAAACAAGTTTGAACATATTTAAACACAAATAAATATCAAACAGCATTTTAAATGCATAAAAAAATTGTGGAGCCTGGGAATCGAACCCAGGACCTCCTGGTGTGAGAACTGGCTGCTGACCAGTCGAGCTAGTAGAGGGAACTTGGTGTGGATCAGGTCAGGTGGAAGATAACCTGTTGGCTCGAGCAGAAATCAAAAAAAAATACTAATGGCGCACCAGGGTGAGGTGCGCCATTAGTATGGATGTACTTATGGCGCACCGAGGGGTGGTGCGCCATTAGTATTGTGCCCTCGCCCTCGATCCCCTTCCCCTCTCCTATCCCCGGCCCAAACCTATCCCCTCTCTCTCCCTCGCCCTCGCCCTCGATCCCCTTCCCTCTCCTCTCCCGACGCCGCTGCCCCGCCGCCTCGACGCCGCCCGTCGTCCTCGTCTCCGCCCGACGCCCCGACGCCGCGACGCGCCCTCTCCTCTCCCGACGCCGCCGCCCCGCCGCCCCGTCGTCCTCGTCTCCTCGGCGCCGCTCTCCTCGTCTCCTCGGAGCACCACCACCACCCGGACCTCGTCGCCTCCCGGACCTCGTCGCACCACCACCACCCGGACCTCGTCGCCCCGTCCACACCACCGCCCCCGTGAGCTCCACCACCACCCGGACTTGTCTATTGCTTCATGTTCATTATGACAATTGCTAATTCTTGTTTGATTTAGTAGCGTCTCATCTCTTGTGCTCATGCAATTATTTAAGGGTTTATCTTCTCTCTCTTTTTGCGGGATTTTATTAGTTCATTTTAACTTGGAAGGAATGATTAGATTCCAACAGCCTCTTTGTGCAAGACTTGTAAAAAAATATACCCCCTGTCAAGTCTTACATTATGTATGCACTCCAGTTTTACTTTTAATATGTTCGTGTATGTCAGTTCTTATTAGGTGTGTCATGTGTGTTATTTGCTCTCCCTGGGGCCTATGAGCTGACAAATTTGCAGTTGGCATGTGCCTTATATTTTTTTGGGGGTGGAACAAAAATGTGATTACACAAGGTTTTTGGATTCTTCCCACAAGACCTGCATCCTAAATTTACTGCCATTAAAAATTTACTGGTATACAGCAGCAGTGCTCATTCATTCATTGCTGCCAAAATGGACAGTTTTTTCATGTCACCCACCCTTCCGCGTGTGTCGGTGTGCAACTGAAAAATCATCAGAAGGAAGTTCTATCTTGTGATTGGGTTGGGATATTCATGCATTTTATTCAGCGCCCCTATCGTTACAAGTGTGTGTGTGTTCTTGGTGGTTTGAGGTTCTTTCAGTTGCTTTTTTTTTCCCTTTTTTGCGGAGATTTCGGTTGTTTACTAGCAACATCTTGCCCAGTTGCAATCAGAGGGGGTTTGCATCTTAAAGGGATTGCAACTGGCATCCCAAGCCCGTCTGCATCAGGAAGGGATAAAGCAGCAAATCCTGGCACGAAAGAAGAATTAGCAATTGTCGGTGCGCCCCTATCGTTTACCTTGGATTGTTTTACCTTGAGAAAATGCATTCCACTCAAAGACAGCCCATTTTGTACACTTTTTCGTTTGATAGATCTAAGGAGGCAGAAAAGTTCTCTTTTAGTCATCTTTATTGCAGTCAATGTCTCCACCACTCTGATATCCTCAGTATCATGGTTGTGCTCTGAATCTCCAAGCAAATCATATTGGTTGTGATGATTGACTGAAACATAAGAAGTTTTCAGGTGGTTGCATTGTTTCTTGCTACCAACACCCGTAGTTTCTTTCTTTGTTTAGTTGGAAGTTTGTTATACTGATAGAGTGTGCATAGGGAGTAAACGAATTCCTGCAAAACGAATTTTGTATGAGTTTTTTAGATCTGAATTCATTTATGTTCATGTGCGTCTGTCTGGCTGTGTATCCCAACTTGTGTTGATGCTCTGAAGTAGGTTTTCACTAAGAGAATTCAAAACTAAGACATGTTCTTAAACTGAAGCAGTATTTGTATCACAGAAAAAGTTCTGAAGCTGTTGAACCTTACCTTATGTATCACAAAAAAAGGCAAGGAACATCATGAACAACTCTCCATGACTTAATTTTCCTATATGCATTGGCCTGTACAGCAGGTTCACTTTTCCTATATGCATTGGCCAGTACAGCAGGTTCACTTTTCAAAACAAATTAGAGCAGACCTCATACACCCAAGAAAACCTGAAAAAAATGAAGTTCAACCCCTCACTTTTCCTATATGCATTGGCCTGTACAGTTGGATTTGTTTCTGATTTTAGTGTTTTCAGTCTATTTTTCTATTTCTGCTTTAACATAACGGAATAACTAATGGTGGCTGCCTAATGATGACAGACTAAGTTTCTGATTTATTTTGTTATAGAAGTGTAGATTCATTGGTAGCAATTGTTTTCAGTGTCTCATGTTGCTTGTAGTGTTTTGTCCAAAATGTTGAATGATACTGCTTGGAGATGCATATATTGTTTCACCTCTTCACATGCCAATGTATTTTCCATGTTGTGATGGAGGCCTTTTTTGCCTTGTCCACCCGAGAGGCCCTTGAGTTTGCCGGAATGTCGATTAACTTCCGTTCCGGCAAATTCGGGTACTCCATATGTCCTATTTTCAGCAAAGGTCATGCTGAAATTTTCCGTGAATTTTAGCATGACTTTGCTAAAAATAGGACATATGGGGTACTTGTGACTAATGCATGGGCCGGGGTATCTTAGTAGTTAATTAAGTAGGATCAAGTGCCCCGGCGTACTTGTGACTAATGCATGGCTTTTAGGGTGCCTCGGTGTCGATAAAAACCGAAATGATGAAAGCTTAGGCTTTTAGGGTGCCTCGGCGTCGAAAAACCCTCAATGATAAAAGCTTAGCTTTTAGGATGCCTCGGTGTCGACAAACCCTAAATGATGAGACCATGATCTTGTTCCTTGACAATAACCAACTTTTTGACCAAACTTTGTTCCTATTTAGAGAGAAACATGGCCAACAACGATGAGGCCGGGGGTTCGGGCGTCAAGGCATTCTGGAAGCTGTCCCAGGAGATGGAGGAACAACCTCACTTGTATGAGGACGCCGCCTTCCCCACCGATCCTGAGACCACTGATGGTACCGCCGAGGATGACCCCACTGATGCCACCACTGATGGTGCCGCCGAGGATGCCACCACTGATGATGGCGGCGCACGCACAGATGGCAGCCAACCGAAGAGGCAACGGAAGGACCGGCGCCCGACCGTGCTCCGCACCCTCAAGGAGGAAGTTACTGAAGTGGACTCCGACGGGAATCCAACGGCGCCCGAACGAATAGTCAAGGGGTACTCGCTTCAGCTCGGGTGCATTCTCCGGAGCACCGTCTCGATCAACACCGAGAACCTGAGGCATCCTGACCGAGGGAATTTGCGCAACCTCCTCTTCACGAAGCTGCACGAACGATACAAGTTCCCCGCTGAATTTGAAAACACAAGCCTCAAAGGGAATAAAGTGAACAATGCTGCCCTCACGAAGATGAGCAAGGCCCTGTCTACTTGGAAAAGCAATGTGAAGAGAATGATCGAGAAAGGTGAGAGTTATGAGAAGATCAAGGAGAAAAATCCTTCGATCACCGAAGATGACTACAACGACTTCAAGATCAATTGCTCGAGCACCGCAAACTCCGAATCAAGTAAGTGGGGGAAAGAAATGCGGGAGCTGAACTTAGGGGAACACACACTCGGTCCCGGCGGTTACAGAGTGGCGGAGCCTATATGGGACAAGGAGGAGGCGGACCGTGCCGAGCAAGGCCTACCGCCCCTCTTCGATAAATACGGTGACAAGCAGACCAGGAACTTTGTCAGGGCCCGGTACAAGAAGGACCCGAAAACAAAGGAGCTTACCACGGATCCGAAGACCAGGGCGCTTGAGCTTGTTCTGGTAAGGAATACACCCCCGCGTAATTAGCTCCATATGGTTGCATTCTAATTAATGAAGCCAAATTTCTAAATGGTTCACATTCCTTCCGCAGGCGACTGAAAGCAGTAGCGCGGGGTCGACTAAGAGCAACCCTTGGGACACCACTCTAAATAGGGCGTTGAATGTAATGAAGAACAAGGATAAGCTCAGTAAGCCGACGTCAGCTGGTCGTGTGGCCGGCAAAGGCTTGTCGACAAAATGGTCGTCATACTATAACACTGGTGGGCGAAAGGAGAAAAAGACCAGCTCGGAAAGCCAGGCGCGCGAGGTTCAAGAACTCAGGGCACAGGTGGCGCGGATTCCGGAGATTGTCCAAGAGCAAGTGCAACAACAACTCGGAGTGACGATCACCGCCATTGTGCCTACCTTGATCCAGGGGATTAGTGCGTGGATTGCGGGCGGCCAACAGGGGCCGCCCCCGATTCCTAGCTTCACGGCCAGCAACTCGCAGAACGCGATGGCGGGGCCATTGGTGTCTCCGGCGGAGGCGGCATTGGTGTCTCCGACGCCGGCACGGGAGCTTAATGCACCCGGGTGTACGCCGGCCGGCACCTCTGCAGCAAGCGGCCCCTCCGTCAACTGCACGCCCGCCGTTGGCGGTGCCTCGACATTAGCCGAGCTCGACGCCATCATCACGGTAACTAATTAAGCCTCTCTCGGCCGAGGACTTCATCTCCTTGCCTTTGACTGGGCATCCCTAACGCCCTACATGTTTTCGCAGGGCGCCGCCGACGTTCCGTGCACTCTCCTGCACTTCGTGAACAACGAGTTGGTCGATGTCGCCAAGGGCAAAATCGTTCAACCGGGCAACCCCTTGTTCCACGGTACCCAGATGCCACCCAACTTGTTTAGGGTTCAACTGGTTCGGGTGCTGCCAGGCTGCGACGAGTTGTTACCTCCGATTCGACCCATCGGGGCCGACGATGATGACGTGATGACCCTCAGCGCGTGCCTGAGCTGGCCCCTGCTTTGGCCGAAGAGCCAGATTCGTTTGGGGGCGGGGGACACCACCCCAAAGACAACACCGCCAGTCGTGCCGGCGCCAAGTCGGCCCCATGGCAAGACCGCCGCAACGGTGCCGGACATCCCTATGCCACTGGATCCAAACATGCATATGGCACAGGATCAGAACGACGACGACGACGATACATTAGCCAACGTCGATCAGTACTTTGCCGATCATGGGTACGGTGGCGACTTCATGGGGCCTCCTTCTCAAGAACCCAACCCAACAAAAGACGTGCGCGATCTAGCTGGTACCGCGGAGAAGCCAAGTTGCAACAGGCGTCGTCTGCAGTTCAGCTCTCAGGAGACGCCTCCAGCTGCCGACTTCACCGAGCCTCAGATAGGCGAGGTGCGAAATATGATCAGCCCCAACACACTCAAGAAGGCGGTCTGTGAGCAGAACTCGGTCCCATTACAGGAGAAGAAGAAGGCACGCAAAAGAAAGACTAACAAGGGTGCGGGCCAGCCGGCACCGAGTACGATCCGTGCTCAGGACGGGCCACCTTCAACTGAGGATATCTCGAGGAGGGTGCATGTGGCGGGTAGGCCGATGCTACCGAGAAATATGCTCGATGCTGCAACCGGTGCTATGCGGAGTCTGCATGACAGTGTTCTTTCTTTGGAGAAGCGGCGTCTCGGAGAGAAGGATGTGGCATACCCGGTTTTCGCGGCCAAGGTGCCAGAGGGCAAGGGCTTTGTGGATAACTCCATCGGGGGTACGATCGTCCTGCGGTTTGATGACATCCACGCTATGTTGAACCTTCATCCGCTGCACTACACCTTCGTTCGGCTATTTTCGCTGAGTATGGAGATGCGGATCATTCGCGACAAGACCCCGGACATCGTGATAGTCGACCCCTTCTACATGCGTGCCAAGATCTTGGGCAGCGCTGGGGACCGGCAAGTCGCGAGTTCTTACCTCGAAGGCGTCATTCTGGCAAACCAAGATAAGGATAACTTCCTCGTGCCTTACTTTCCCGAGTAAGTCCTCCCCTCAACCGCCCCGTAACATATGAATTCTTAGATTTCGATCGTTTTTCTTTTAACATTCCGTGTTTTCTGCAGTGACACACATTGCACGCTCATCCTCCTAAGCCCCAAATATTCCATGGCCACGTATTTCGACCCGGACCGTCAGTCGAACGTAGACTACACAAATGTCAAGAAGGTTCTTGATGATGTTCTCCCCGGCTACGTCAAATCTGGAGGCACCTTCACCAGGCCTATTCGTAAGTACGGCAAGCACGTGTTCTCCCACAATACGACGTTCTGCTGCGTCAAGCAGCCGCCTGGCGGTCAGAAGGGTGCCTACTACGCCATCCATCACATGCGGGCGATCGTACGGGACCATCATCAACTTCTGCTACCGAGTAGACTCAAAGATTGGGCCGCGAGCGTGTCGGCAATCCAGGACGCGGACATCAGACAAGAATTCTTTCGCATCCAGTCGGAGTTTGCGGAAATCATCCATCAAGATGTCCTTCGTACCTCGGGGCAGTTCTACCTCAGAAATCAACCGCCAACAGTGACATCGACACAATCCTACAAATGCAGGCTGACAACGCCCGTTGTTTCATGACTCCCACGATAGACGGCGGCTTCATCCACGCTCCGGTCCCTTGAGTCGAGTCGAAAGCAGTGATGCTGTGTCTAGTTCTGAAACATCGATTGGCTCATGTTGTAATTAAACTTTAATGAACTTGTAGTATGTCTCTTTGGTTTCGAGAGTCGTTCAACTTAGATGTAATCGATGCTATTAATGTCTTGCTTTTCTCTTCCGATCGTTCTGTTGCATACTTATATATTGCTTATGTATTGTCTGTGAATTGGTACTAACGTTTCGTTTGGCTACTGCATAGCGATGCCGTGGTATGTCGTGTACAAGGGTAAGGTTCCCGGAGTCTACGACGACTGGGAGGAGTGTCGGAGACAGGTTCACCGATTCAGCGGTAACAGTTACAAAGGGTACGCCACTAGGGCCGAGGCCGAATCTAGATACGCCCGCTATCTAGCGGGAGAGGGGAGGGAGCGTTGGAGGAACCGGATGAAGACGAGTTTCATCGTGATGATGCTCATCGTGATGACCGCAGCTCTCTTCTATGTGATGGTAGTTTAGATGATCGATATCGACTTGTAATGTGAAGACAAACTCGCGGTCTCGAGACTTGTAATATAATGTTCTATCTTTGTTCGGTCTTTTCAATTCGGAGACTAATATGATGAATTGTATTCGGAGACTAAAATGATGAATTGTATTCAGAGACTAATCTTCTATTGTATTCGATGAATCTGTTGTTGATGTGTGCTGTCTATATTTTGTCCAATTATACATTTTGTAACCTGTGCAAAAAACAGAAAATAAAAAAATAAAAAAACCTAATATTCATACTAATGGCGCATCACATCATAGTGCGCCATTAGTATGCCAAAGGATACTAATGGCGCATCACTAAACAGTGCGCCATTAGTATGCCGAAGTTACTAATGGCGCATCCTGTTGTTGTGCGCCATTAGTATGCCAAAGCACCTGGGTATAGATGGCCCCCTGGGAGGCATACTAATGGCGCACTGTTGTATATACTAATGGCGCATCTGGGGTGCGCCATTAGTATACCAGATACTAATGGCGCACCAGTGGTGCGCCATTAGTAAAATATACTAATGGCGTGGCACTAATGGCGCACCACTAATGTGCCATTAATGGCCAAATTAGGTGCGCCATTAGTAGGCCTTTTCCTAGTAGGGGAAAGGGTTCTTGCCTGTGTTACAAGGTGTGAAGTTGAGTAAGACTCAATGCCCGACCACTGTAGAAGATAGAAAGAGGATGAAAGATGTTCCCTATGCTTCAGCCATAGGCTCTATCATGTATGCAATGCTGTGTACCAGACCTGATGTGTGCCTTGCTATAAGTTTAGCAGGGAGGTACCAAAGTAATCCAGGAGTGGATCACTGGACAGCGGTCAAGAACATCCTGAAATACCTGAAAAGGACTAAGGATATGTTTCTCGTTTATGGAGGTGACAAAGAGCTCATCGTAAATGGTTACGTTGATGCAAGCTTGGATACTGATCCGGACGATTCTAAATCGCAAACCGGATACGTGTTACATTGAACGGGGGAGCTGTCAGTTGGTGCAGTTCTAAACAAAGCGTCGTGGCGGGAATCTACTGTGAAGCGGAGTACATAGCTGCTTTGGAAGTAGCAAATGAAGGAGTATGGATGAAGGAGTTCATATCCGATCTAGGTGTCATACCTAGTGCATCGGGTCCAATGAAAATCTTTTGTGACAATATTGGTGCAATTGCCTTGGCAAAGGAATCCCAGATTTTCACAGAGAACCAAGCACATCAAAGAGACGCTTCAATTCATCCGGGATTTAGTCCAGGTGGGAGACATAGAAATTTGCAAGATACATACGGATCTGAATGTTGCAGACCCATTGACTAAGCCTCTTCCACGAGCAAAACATGATCAGCACCAAGGCTCCATGGGTGTTAGAATCATTACTGTGTAATCTAGATTATTGACTCTAGTGCAAGTGGGAGACTGAAGGAAATATGCCCTAGAGACAATAATAAAGTTATTATTTATTTCCTTATATCATGATAAATGTTTATTATTCATGCTAGAACTGTATTAACCGGAAACATAATACTTGTGTGAATACATAGACAAACAGAGTGTCACTAGTATGCCTCTACTTGACTAGCTCGTTTATCAAAGATGGTTATGTTTCCTAGCCATAGACATGAGTTGTCATTTGATTAACGGGATCACATCATTAGGAGAATGATGTGATTGACTTGACCCATTCCGTTAGCTTAGCACTCGATCGTTTAGTATGTTGCTATTGCTTTCTTCATGACTTATACATGTTCCTATGACTATGAGATTATGCAACTCCCGTTTACCGGAGGAACACTTTGTGTGCTACCAAACGTCACAACGTAACTGGGTGATTATAAAGGTGCTCGACATGTGTCTCCAAAGGTACTTGTTGGGTTGGCGTATTTCAAGATTAGGATTTGTCACTCCGATTGTAGGAGAGGTATCTCTGGGCCCTCTCGGTAATGCACATCACTTAAGCCTTGCAAGCATTGCAACTAATGAGTTAGTTGTGGGATGATGTAGTACGGAACGAGTAAAGAGACTTGCCGGTAACGAGATTGAACTAGGTATTGAGATACCGACGATCGAATCTCGGGCAAGTAACATACCGATGACAAAGGGAACAACGTATGTTGTTATGCGATCTGACCGATAAAGATCTTCGTAGAATATGTGGGAGCCAATATGAGACGTGTCTCGGTCATGTCTACATAGTTCTCGAACCCGTAGGGTCCGCACGCTTAACGTTTCGATGACAGTTATACCGGAGTACCGGGGGGTTACCGGAACCCCCCCGGAGGCTATTGGGCCTCATGGGCGCAATTGGTGGAAGAGGAGAGGCGGCCAAGGGGCAGCCGCGCGCCCCTCCCCCCAAGTCCGAATTGGACAAGGAGGGGGGTGGCGCTCCCCCTTTCCTTTCCCCCTCTCTCCTTCCCTCTCCTCTCCTAGTCCAACAAGGAAGGGAGGGAGTCCTACTCCCGGTGGGAGTAGGAGTCCTCCTGGCGCGCCTCCTCCTGGCCGGCCGCACCTCCCCCCTTGCTCCTTTATATATGGGGGCAGGGGGCACCCTAGACACAACAATTGATCGTTTGATCTTTTAGCCATGTGCGGTGCCCCCCTCCACCATAGTCCACCTCGATAATACTGTAGCGGTGCTTAGGCGAAGCCCTGCGTCGGTAGAACATCATCGTCGTCACCACGCCGTCGTGCTGACGAAACTCTCCCTCAACACTCGGCTGGATCGGAGTTCGAGGGACGTCATCGGGCTGAACGTGTGCTGAACTCGGAGGTGCCGTGCGTTCGGTACTTGATCAGTCGGATCGTGAAGACGTACGACTACATCAACCACGTTGTGCTAACTTCCGCTTTCGGTCTACGAGGGTACGTGGACAACACTCTCCCCTCTCGTTGCTATGCATCACCATGATCTTGCGTGTGCGTAGGATTTTTTTTGAAATTACTACGTTCCCCAACACAAAGAACGGGCAGATCGCCTTCATCTACCTCCAGCCAGTCAGTGTTACGATTTTCCTCGAAACGCGAGCAACCACCGGCCCAGTCCCCTGCCTCCGCCCTCCCCTCGACCTCACCACACCGCCGTGCTTGGCACTACCCCCCGACCATCCCTTCAAGCCCCGCCGACCTTCAGATCGGGCGCAAGTAGCTCCTGCGCCCCACACCCCTATGATAGACACCGATGCACCGCTTCCCCGGCAAATAGGCGGGCTAGGTGCTCCGCGCGCCTAAGCTGGTGCTGCTTCTTTTAATTGCGATGCGACTGACCCTGAATTGAAACCCAGGCGGGCTACTGACCTCTAGCAAAGGTGAAATAGTAAATGGGAGGAACCTTGTGCATTTAGTATCACGAAGAAGATGCAGTAAGAAGCGCTCAACTAGTTTCTTTCGTCGGATGAATACGGTGTGAGCAGAGACATAGGATTTGCAAAAATAAGGGAAGAGGAGTACCTCTTTCTGCTGGCAGTGTTGTGTCCTCCTTCTATTTTTCCAACAATCTTCTTGTGGTTCGCTGGAAACGAGAAGTTGTGGAGGACGGTGGAGCCTTGGACAAACCCATGGCCAAGTTGTTGAGTGTGGTGCGGTGGCCGTCTGTCGGCGGGGAGGGGGGAACCAGATCCGAGGCAGTGAACGACGGCGTAGCGGGAACAGCTCCCGAGCTCCGGTGCGGTGGACGGTTGCGACAGTGGAGCGACAGCGGTGAGGCGCAGGACGGCATGGTCAAAGTGGTTATGGTACGGCGCACGTCGCGTCGGCGTCGTGGAGGCAGCTCTGCCTCGGCTTCAGCTGCTAAGTCCTTGAGGGCGTTGCGGTTGCGGTTGCGTTGGACGACGATGTCGAGGTACCGGCTCCGGCATGATGGAGGAGAGCAGCGGTGGATTGGGCGCGATGGGGTGGAGGACGGAGGAGGCTGGGGTTTCGCGGCTGGTGGAGAGGGCGTTTTGGCGCCGACGGAGTATGAATGGGGAAACGGAGGGAGGGGGAACTAAGGGGGAACAATGTTTCGGTTTGGGACGCACTTGTTTGAAATTTGGGGTAAGTTACAAACTTTGCCCCCATCTAAAATTTCGGACATATTGCGGGTTGGGGGTAGGACAGTAATCTCAGGTGTCCCAAATGGTGGGCGGGATAGATTTCGGCCGAGCGCATGGGTGTTTAGGTGCCCATGGCGTATGAATGCTTCTCGGAGGCGGTTGAGACTGGCGTCTTGGTGAAGTTACAAACCTACCCTGGTTTAGACCTTTGGACATCGGGCCGATAGGCTACACGGGCCTGAGTCAGGACAGTAATTTCCTACCACCAAACATTAGTCTCGCGCGGTTTCGGGTGACCAGAGGCTTTATTTGGCTCTTCTTTCAATATTTGGGAGCAGAAGCATTAACGTTTTTGGTTCTCTTGAATTGAACTTTGAGGATTTGTCAAACTTCACAAATCTTTACTCCTGAAAATCCTAAAACTATGATTATTTTGGAATGGAGGGGGTACATTTGAATATACATTGTACGCGAGTATATATTAAAAAATATGCAACTTACCTCAGTTCATGCATGGTTCCAGATATAATCTCCTTGGTTGCAAAAAAATAGTTAGACATGCGTATGAATATATAGCATGTTCAAATGCACAACAAAGATTGATGCCCCCTTTTAGATCTGATGTAAAAATTCCATTATCTCGGGTTCAGATATATGAATGCACTTCCTATGAATTCGAATCTTCGAAACCCCCTTTATGTTGAATTCAACATGTATTCTATTTCGTAGCTAGCAATTTGGAATGTATCCATGTAAGTGACAAATGTATGAAGTGCTTCACACTAACAACATGGAGTGCACTAATTAATGTTTATATATGAATTGCAAAAGCAATGCATTGCCTATATTTCAAACCGCTCTCATTCTATGGATCGATAATATGAAATAAACACATGCACATGCTAGAATACAATAGAGTATGGGTGTCTGATAGACCGATTTTTGTTCATACGCAAATTGCAAAATTCATGATCTCATCAAAAAATAATAATGCCATTCATATTTTAGTTTAATGCATAGAACCACCTTTTACACGTAGATGCACTATGCCTCGGCCCGTTCTCACAAACGCGCTATATATCTCTCTATCTAACACATAAGTGCACACACTTTATATACATCGGCATTTCTCTTTCACACATGCTCACAATCTCTCCCGGGGTGTCGGGGTGTCTCACGCACTCTCTCTCTCTCTCTCTCTCTGACTACTATGTACCATTCTTTTCACTAATATCAGTTGGAAAACACTATTTCTCTCACATGCATATATACACACACACGGTCTCTACTAGCCCTCTATACGCACATATATGTGCCTACGTGTCTCCCGCACGCACATTATCTTTAAGCCT
>NC_057799.1:493763181-493765037 GCF_018294505.1 Triticum aestivum
TCTCTTAGTAGTTGGCAGATATGATTCCATCAGATCATTCGGTAGGATATCCCTGACTGTTAGGCTGGATGGTAATACGAGGCAAAGTTTTACCCAAGTTCGGACCCTTGCAGTTGAGGAAAAAGCCTACTCCTGGTACTGTATATTAGTGATAGGGGTGTGTACAAAGTACACGTGAATACCAGGCATTGTGCGTGTGTGTATACTATCAATGAACTAGCCCCCAGGCTTCTATAACATACTCAGGGCCTAGGGTTACAAATCATATATAGTCGGCTTATCACCAGTGGGGATAGAGTCCTCCACGACTCTGGTAGCTTCGTGTTGTACGCCGAGTCCTCCACATGGGTCTTCGTATAATGCGTCTCGGTCCAACCTATGTGGCGCAGGATGGAACCGACCCATGAGTCCTCATGTTGACCCACCACAACTAGAAATGATGTGCCCACCACACCACACACGCAATCGGACACTAAGAAAATAAGCATATACAATAGTACAATGTTATACATGAAAGTTAATTGCATGGTGCATCCAAAAATATTTGTTCTGCATTGTGAATGTTTATATTTTCTCCTAAAATATTAGTCACGGGAAAGAGAAACGAAGGGCATATCTCTCCTTGTCTCCACCGGACACCCCCTCTTTCTACACCACTTTCACGTACGCACACAAACTATCTCTCGGCCCTCTAAAAGTATGCATGCCTTCCCACCCACCCAAGTTCAAGGCATGGTACTTGCAATTTGGGTTTTTTGCACCAATTATACTGTAGGGGGTTCGCTTACAGTCTTTCTATCAAAAAATGTATGCATGCCCATGACACATTCACGCGTGACGGTCACTGTATTTCAAGCAAAAGCACTATACGATCACTGGACTTCATAATATGCTCATTACGGTCACCGTATACATTCTCGTGGTGATCATACGGTATCTAGCTCACGATACGTCTCCGTATTTTGTTGATGACACTGACGGACATTGTATTTGATGCGTGCTCCGTATTTTGTTGACGACACTTAGGGTCGTTGTATTTGAAGCGAAAGCACGATATGGTCACTGGACTTCAGAATAAGCTCATCACGGTCACCACATACATTTTGTTGTGCTAACCAACCTAGGGTTGGATGGTTAGGAGGACAGTGGTTTCCCGAGCCCACCAGGGTTAAAGTCCTGGTGCTCGCATTTATCCTGGGTTAATTTCAGTATTTTCTGGCGATGTGCGTTCAGTGGGAGGAGACGTTCCACTCGACTACAAGGCACCTATGGTGACTTCGTAAAAGCTCAAGATCATATGCTGGCTCACTCTCTCGAAGGTGCTCATAGGGGTAGGGTCTGCGTGTGTGCGCTTATAGCGGCGAGTGCTTGCGCGTATATATGAGCGCTTGCGTCTGTACCGTGTTAAAAAATACATGTCGTGATTATACGGTCACTGGCTCACCCGTACAACTCCGTATTTTGTTGACGACACAATCAATTGACCAGTCAAATGTTCCACGTGGCGCAACTAGTGTTGCACCATCGGGGCGCGTAACCATGGGGCCCACCTGTTAGCGCGTATATGAAAGAAAGAAATGGTAGTTTGAGTATGTACTGTGTTAATAAAATACATTTTAGGGTGATCATACGGTCACTGGCTCACCATACAGCTCCGTAATTTGTTGATGGCACGTTCAATTGACAAGTCAAACGGTCCACATTCAGCAGCGCACATTACCATAGGGCCCACCCGTCAGCGCGTGTATGAAGGACAAAAATGTTAATAAATTAGTGGTCGATGGGGATTCGAAGTCGTGAGATCTCTGGTTGGCAGTCGCAGCGGTGGGGGGCGTGGTGATTGGGCGGTGGCGTAG
>NC_057799.1:493765287-493798303 GCF_018294505.1 Triticum aestivum
CGGTGGGGAGTGGTTTCGGGGCGGCCGGGGCGGCGTGGCAGCGCGGGCTGGCCGCGGGCGGCGGGGCCGGTGGTGGCTGGCGGGTCAGGGGGTTGGAGGTTGAAGATAAACTGCGGGCCCTTGATTTCGTATCCAACGGCTGGAAAATCTACTGACCAGAGATGAAAAAGTCAGTCGACTGACGTGTAGCATCACCCCGCACATACACATGCACGCATGCAACACTCGCACGAACACACGCACGCATGCATGCATGCAACACTGACACATACACATAACGAACACACGCACGCATGCAGGCGTGCAACACTGACATGTACACATGCACTCACGAACACACGCACGTACGCACACATGCATGCAACACTGAAACGTACACATGCACGCATGCAACAATCGCACGCCTGCATGCACACAACACACGACGCAAGACACACGCTCAACCTATACGTGCATGCACCCTTTGTTAAGGACATGGATTGTTACGGGTATTAATCAATCTTATCTGTGATAAGCAGAACATTGATATTTGCAGCGGTCTTTATGAATCACAACGTATCGAACGGGCTATTAACGTATATATGAAAATTTTAAAATTCTCTTACATTATATAGTAGGCTTATCTACATGAAATAGATGACGTCACACTCAATGAACAATCATCGGTTTATGAAATGCCCGCTTCTGATCGCCCTGGCCCACCAAAAGTTTCTCTGCTGTGTGCTGCCTGCGTTGGGTCACTGACATGCCGGCCATGTACCCAAAGAGCCCACACGCCAGTGGAAGAACGGCCCGGTGTCGTACATCAGAGTCGAGGGTGCCACTCGCTGCACGCCCGGCTGAACACGCCTCCTTGTCGCATTCAAACGCCTCCATGAAACCTGTGTGGAAGCCGAGAAACCCACTCTAGACACACGTCCGTTCATGACCGGGCCGGCATTACATGCAACGCCGACCAAGCTCCTCCCGTGCGCCGTCTATATAATCTCCTATTTAAACGAGGCCAAACTCCGGCCAAGAATCGCACACCTCGGCCGCTCCCCTATCTCCTCCTTCACCATTTTGTCCACTCTTACAATGGCTTACGAAGAGTAGTTATCCCACATCCAAGCCAACTGGGTGGCCCGCCAAGCCTGTCGTATACGAGCTATACAGCTCGCTGATCCACCTCCCTCCACTCGCCCGACGGAGCCAGTTGCCGCCCCAAGCCGGCGCGCGGTTCAGCAACTCGCCGCTCCAGGCCCACTCGACGAGGAGCGGCGCACGGGCGTCGTCGCTGCCGTCCACGCCGCCGCCTCGTACCGCGCCTCCCGTGTCTGCGACCGCGTCTCCCGTTTCTGTGGCCGAGACTCCCATGCCGGCGGCTGCGCCATGCAAGCAGAGACAGAAGCCGGGTGCGCGGAGAGCGACGAGTCAGTGGCCAGCGCCTCCGGGTCCGCCGCCATCATTGAGGAGAAGTAGAACACGAGAGGCCGCCGCCGCTTGGGTCCCATGAAGGCCACCACGGAGGCGGCGCCAGCGTACACAGCAGGTGTCTTGCCGGATCCTTTTGTTGCGAGGACCTTCGTCGACCCCGCATGGGATCCACGGAAGCGAAGAAGCCCCCTTCCACCATCATCTTGGGCATCAGCCAACGATATCAGTTGGGCAGTGGGGAAGCGAGCCATCCTTTGCACTGAAGCATTTACCTCCGGGGCTCCCGATAGTCCGGTGATCGTGCTGCCGGACATGAGGAACACAAATGGATCGACGGGCGACCATTTAGGCCAGGTATTATATA
Source organism: Triticum aestivum (assembly GCF_018294505.1). Taxonomy (NCBI): domain Eukaryota; kingdom Viridiplantae; phylum Streptophyta; class Magnoliopsida; order Poales; family Poaceae; genus Triticum; species Triticum aestivum. Next base: position 493,767,068 of record NC_057799.1, read on the forward strand.
CCTGTGCTGTCCAGAACTAGCACCGCTTAGTTGATTTGAATGTACTGAAATCCATCATGTTTGTATGAAAATCCGGTATTTTATATGAATTCTGTCATTGTTTATATGAAATATCACCGTGTTTGCATGAATTTCGTCCGGTTGGTTGAGTTGCTGTCAGAATGTGTGCGGCTATGGTTGGATGGCGTAATTTGCGGGTCACCGGTCGGTCTGCGACCAGCTCGGGCGGTGTGGTGGGACCAAAAAAGCACAGCTCGTGCGAGCTCGTCTCGAACGTGCGCGCTGGAGGATGCATGAGCACCCGAGCCATTCCTCGTTCATCGGTGGCAAAGGCACCGGTGGACAAAAGGGTCGCCAATATTTTGGCTACCCGGGGCAAGATCCAAACAGCCCCTCCCAGCAGATTCAAATCCCTCGTTCGCCGTGAAATTTTGCCATGTGTTGTTTTCATGGGCTAGCAAGATGCCCGTGTATTGCACGGAACATCAAGATGCATTCTTTTGCAAAACACCTATTGTGATTGACCCATGTAGGTGTAATCCCATGTGTAAAAACTAATGATATCTCAAGAATTTTATCGAAAAAATGGTATCTCGAGAATTTCATCGAAAAAATGATATCTCGAGAAAGATGAGAGATAAGGTGAGGAGGAGTGGGGCGTGGTGGTGACTGGTGGTCGGACTGGGTGGAGGCATGGGGATGGACGACGCATTATGCCTAGGTTTGTATCTCTCTCACACACACCCACGTAGGTGGGGGATGTGCACGAAGAGAAGAGGTGCACGCACGACGCATGTACTGCTGTCTCTTTCCCAACCAGACCCGCGTGGGTACACGGTGGATCTCATTTCTGTACAAAAAGGTAGCCCACGTGGTAATTTGACACATGTATTGGTTGTCCACTTGATGGAGGATCGTCTACCATGGGTGAACAAACAAATTGCGACTTGACGCGTTATGTTAAAAAAAAGGCAAACCATGTGGGGCCTACCTTAGAGGCAAGGCTCTATACACTCGAGATGCTCTGTACGTATCACGTACTTTTGATGTGTCCCGTCAACTCGCAGAACGAGGATAAGCTTGCTTAGTACGCCATCTCCCCCGCCCACGGGCGCGGTGGCTTGCAGGACGAGGTGAAGCTTGCTTACTACGCCTTATGCCCACTCCCTCGCCCACGCGCGCGATGGCTCGCAGGACAAGGAGATAATTTTACTACCTCCTCCGTTTACTCCTCGTCCCTACCTTGGTTAGAGAGATTATCATATTGTTTGAAATATATGTCTTTTAGTAGTAGGAGTAGTACAGTGGTATGTAGGAGTAGTACTACTACAACAATTATCGGGTGATTTAACGCACCTCGAAATCCAAACATGTGATGGTACTACTACTAGTAGAACTGAGACTTATAAAACGAAAAAACGATTTTTTTAGATGAGCCCTATAAACCGGAAAGGAGGGAGTTGTAAGTAGTACTACCTACATAGTGGGTACGTACTCCATAAAATCATATTTTCCCAAAACTAAGTCGCTCAACCTTTATTTGCTTGTTTCCCTTCCTGCCTCGTTGCCCCGAACAGACTATGCCAAACTCCCCTGCCTGCCGCGCGAGAAAAGACCCGCCCTCGCCTTTTTTTAGTCCGGGTTTGTATTGATGGATCACGCGTAGCAGAAAAAACCAAGCCGTGCCTTGTACTCCTCCGCCGACGCTCGCATTCATGAATTCTGTACTTCCTCTCGCTGACATGTGGGACATATAGCAACCGGGCCGATGTGTCATACACCAAATAACAGGCAGAACAGCAGGGGGACGCACCCCAGTCGTACCGCCCCAGTAGTAGTAATGAGCAATGAGACGTCAAATCACAATGCCGCACCTTCCTAGACGGACGAATCAACCATTGTTTCACACTTCCCTTTGCCATCATCTCCGTCAAGAAAACCACGTAGTATTGCTTCTTCCATTGTTCTGCCTCAAGAGGGACACGCGCATCGCCTTGGTACATCATGACACATGGGACCGCATGACAGGCATGCTCCCCCGCCCATCGCTCGGTAAAATCACCTCATTTTTACTACTTCCTCTGTATCGGTTTACAGGGCATGCACGTCGTTCTAGGTTGAGAATTTAACTGGCTATATATGTGATGAACAGTATAAGTTTAGAAACTACATCCGCTTAAGAATCCAATGATATACTTTTTGTGACATAGTAACTCATATTTAGTTAGTCAAATGGATGACCTAGAACTATGTGCACGCCCTATAAACTGAGACGGAGAGGGCAATACAGTACGTATCTTTTTAGATCAATATAGTCAGGATTCAACAAGCAGCAAAACCAAGTGGTAGGCTGCTCATATCATGTTGGTGTAGCAACTCAAGTAGGGTCAGTCCGCATACGAAATGGCGACACACTTAACAGGACCCCTTTGGCCGACATGTGGCTCATCCACCATCTTCTTCCATGTGCGATGCACCAAATTACAGTTCGGAGCAACGTTTGGACTTGGAGGCACCCCGGTCGTAGCACTGCAGTAGTAGTAAATGAGCGATGAGGGGTCAAATCACAAAGCCCCACCTTTCCCGCATTAAGCTAGATGGACGAAGCAACCATCATTTCACTCTAGGGCGCAAGAGCATAAAGAAAAGAGAAAACCAATGATACGTGCGGCAGCTACCTAGGGCACCCTAGGGTAGGGGCCTCCACTAAAAATCCTTTTTTTGAAAGCGCCTCCACTACAAATCCGCTTCTCCCTCGTCCTCTTGAAGAAAACCGATGATGCGTGCGGCGGTAGGGTTTGTAGGAGTACTACGGCGTGCGGGGCCACGTCGTAGTAAACGGGAGAGGGATTGAGTTTGAGTCGACACCTTAAAATGTGTGGGCCGCTTGGTTTTACGGGAACGAGGCAGCATTTTGGGTTCAGGGACCAGTGGAGATATACGTACAAAAAATTGTGGATGTAGGTTCGACCGAAAGGCAATGATGCATGAGCCCTGCATTTTGATATACCCGCGGCCGCGTGAAATTTGCTACTCTACTCAAAACTAGTAAGGTACACTTGCATTGAACGCATGAGATTTGGAAACCAAATTATGAATAAATACACACTATAGCATGTAATAAAGCTTTGAGTCATATATGCATGATGTAGATGTTCGTTTACTTCTTATAGTTCATCTCATTCAAAATCAATTAGTTTTATAAAAAGGTTAAGATTCATGGGGTTGTGCATTGTAAAGCATAAAGTAAAAAACAAATAATGGCAATTCATTTTGAAGAAATAAGTTTGGGCAATTATGATAGGGAAGATTCTAGAACAAAGGAGAAGTGCTTGTGTTTTCAGGTTTGTGCATTATGCTTAAGTTCAACCATGGAGTCTTCTAGATTGTACATGTGGCAGAATCTAGTGGAATGTTGATGATATCCAACGACCAGTAGTGCTCGGATTTGCCATCTCTGCACTGTCGGATTAGCTTCATCCAACGACCATCTTTCAAAGTTATTCGCACACTATATAGGGGTATAGATAATGCATAAAAGTTCATCCAAAAACATCTATAACTAATGGGAAGTGAATGTATGCTTAAAATGAAAAAATGTAATACTCCCTCCGTCTAGGTGTATAAGTCATCTTAGATTTTTTTGCTAGTTAATAGCATTCCATGAAATGAATTAAGCACTGCATGTCATGTTTGAAAGTCTCAAGCCATTGAAAGCATGCACGGCCCACATATCTTATTGGTTGATATGTCACGAAACAAGAAACAAGGAGGGAGTTAATGTACCGTGCCTAAGTTTTTTGGGATTATTTGGTTTTTGGAAGATGACTTACACACCTAGACAAAGGGACTACAAAGAGAAAAAATGAATTGCAGTTAAAAGAATGACATTTCTAACAAAAATGTGAATGTGAATGTGAACTACATATGTGTGCACGTGACCAACACATACATTGTCAATACAAAATTTAATGCAAGAAATAACTTATGTGTAACATGCACTAATTGATGATGTGGTGCTTGCATGCATAGAGTACAAAAACAATGTGATTTATGACTTGCATGCATGACGTGTTCTTGTGCCATAGTTGCATGTCTAGGAAAAAAGCTACTAGTGGGTTGTACTAGCTATTTAGGAATAGAAGATGTATACATGGAAGTTTTAGGGAAAGAGATGACATGTATCTCAATTCCTATGAGTAGGGATTGGAAAAGAGATGTCATTTGGTTCACATCATAGGAACTTTTCTATTGAATCTAGAGATGACATGTATCTCAATTCTTATGAGGAGGGATTAGAAAAGAGATGTCATTTGGTTCACATCATAGGAACTTTTCTATTGAATCTAGAGATGACATGTATCTCAATTCCTATGAGGAGGGATTAGAAAAGAGATGTCATTTGGTTCACATCATAGGAACTTTTCTATTGAATATACGCTAATGTTTATTTTCCTTTGAAATTATGGGAGTATAGGAATCCATTCATATGAACCAAGTGGCTCTAAAGCTATAAAAATGACATCATGTTTATTTCCTTTGAAATGTGGAGTATATGAATCTATTCCTATGAACCAATTGGCTCTAAAGGAAAAAATCCTATAAAAGTCATATCATATAGAGTTCCTATGATATTCCTCCACACCAAAGGATGGTTGAAATTGCTGCAGGTGATACGATGGTCTTTCTTTGTCGACTCCTCCCCCATCTTTATAGTTACCTCTTGAAGATGAATGAAATGATATATACTGGGTATTCTATATGTGCATTTTGGTACACGAAAACTCGGTAAAAGTTTGCGAGGTTTGATTTTTCAATAAAGCTATATGCATTGCATTTTGGAACGGAGGGAGGAGCATACGGCAGTTGCTAACACTCACGTGGAAGATTTGTGTGTAGGAGGAGTGGCTGTTCCGTTAAATGACATGGCAAAACTGACACTGTCGGATGCCGATCTAACGGTTCTTACAGCGTTCGTCAGGAAACAGCTTGTGGCGAACGGTTCGGATAATGATTTACAGACACATGCATTGCATTGATACGTGTCCCCTCTCTCTCATGCACACACGCACCCTCACGAGTCACGACTCTCTAGAGTCCTCTCGCACCCACCGTCTATCTACAGGTAGACATCACACACGTATGTGCTCTTCAAACCCTACCCTCAGAACTTCTAAAAAATAAAAGACATTGTGCACCTTTTACTTTAGCTCACACGTCACACACTTATACTATTACTCTTGTGGCGAACGTTCTTTGGGCATAGTATATTGTACTCTCACGAAGAGAAGCGGTGCACGCACGCACTAGTTCTCTCACACCCACTCGCGGGTACACGTAGGAGCGCATTTTTTTGAAGCTGGTACAACAAAATCACTCCACTATATATATAAGCAGGAGCCTTAGCGCTTGCTTTACTAAGGTTCCTCTCTTTCACTCTCTCATGCTCTCCAGATCTGAGCAAGACATAGGTGGCCACACTCTCTCTCTCTCCTCACGGCTGGTCACAAATCCGGCAGGACCACCTCGACCGAGGAAGGGGTGTAAGTGCATCGTTCACGCTGTTGTCGGCGGTGAGGGAGGAGACCAACGGTTGCCCGCGCGTCCTGATCGGCGGCCATGCCATTCTCTCCGGGAGAGCACCGGCTCGGGAGGGCCTCTAACCCCTTCTTCCTCCCTGCGGTATTGTGGCCAAGATGCGGCCTCCCGACGCCGTCTTTCCCACATGCCGACGACCCTCAGGTATATATTCCTTCGAAACCTGCCTTGCTCTACTGCCCCAGCTCCCCACGTGGCTGCGGGTGGATCTTTTTCTACTTCCATCGGCTTTTCCAAAGCCACCTAGACTTTTACTATTATTAGAGGTAAAGCTAGTTTATACAGTCGAATCTAAGAGTTGGTTCAAACAGGGAAGAAAGTGGGAAAGCTGTAGCATGAATCTAGGACTTGGTTCTAAGAGGAAACAGGGGAAAGTAGTAGATACTGGCTACCCAACCAGTCTCTTGGTTGAAAAGGCGAAGAAAGCATGGTGGATGGCGAAGGGTGGGGGGAAGTGGACCTGTCTCTTGCTTGAAAAAGGAAAGAAAGTGAGGGGTGTTGGGGGACAATGCAAATGAGAATGAGCAGGTCTAGATTTCCTGTGCTCACATAGGAAAATGTCGCCGAGGAGATAAAAAATGGGACAAATGCAGACATGCTGCCTGAGTGTTTGCCGCTCTCGGCAACCACATCTGCCTCACAACTTTATGCGCCTGCTGTCCCTACACCCATATCTCTACCGTTAATGTAAAATCACATGAAGCATTAAGCAATGCCACCTAATGTCACTATAAGTAATGGTCTAGTGCCGTCGATAAATTGAAGCAATGCCACCACCATTTTATGAAGTGCTTCCGTCTTGCTTTATTTCCCATGAATTGTGTTTTTTGCAGTTACACTTAAATCTCACACCGCAAACATTGCTTCATCCCAGTGGAACTGCACAAATTTGATTGCACATTTACTGACCATGTGCTACTCTCATGACAGTAATAGTGATGCTATTGTTCTGCATGTTAATCTAGTTGCAGTGTTGATGTGATGTGATGCTACTTACTTAAGGGCACTTTCATATTGTCAATCTAGTGCCAATTATAACACAATAGATGCTGCTGTTAATCATATGCCACTGCAAATATCTGTCACTGTTTAAATAACCGTATTTCGTATTTGCGCAAACAGGGATGACTGTCTCCATATCGTTTCTATCTGCACAATCAAAAGTACACACCTCAGTTTTAGTACAACTGCACAAATGAGATGGCTATTCCTAGCTGACGTCCTCTAACCACCAGTGTTCCACGTATTCCTACATTGGTAGTAACTAGGTAGAATGACCAACGCAATCTAAAAGAAGCTGATTCGTACGTTTTACTTCCTGATTGCAGTGCAGGGACGAGCGAAAACAACTGCATCCTAGTCCGGAATGCACTTTCTACCAATTCATCCATGGATCGAGGACTAGCTGGCACGGCTGCACGGAGGTTTTTGGCACAGGTGCGCGGATAAGAGGCATTGTGGTCTGCTTATTTCTGCAAATAGCGGTGCTTAAATTTAGAGGAATGCACAAGAATTTCAGCTGGTCGGTACACTACATGGTTCAGTTCAGCATTCCAGCTGAGAACACAATTATAATTGGTTATTCTGGAATGAGAGAACCTAATCCTGGATGGTGGCAACAAGAGAAAACCAGAGTGAACTCCAGGAAATTTAAGCCTGCCGGGAGGCCCTTTGCTCAGAGAAGCCTTGCTTGTTTTTTCCTGATTTGTAAACCTTCTCACAACTTTGTCTTTTGTTGTGAACTAGTATATGTTTGTTATGTTCTATGAATCATTGAGATGTATAAAATTGCTTAACTTATTCTTTTCAAGTTTTTTATGAAGCCGAGTTTAATGTGAGTGTTCCACATGAACGCTGGACTAGCGTGTGAACATTTGGAATTTACATTGTGGCCTCAGTTAACTACATGAACCACTGTAACAAGATACGTAGTTGCTTATATGTCAGACAGCAGATTATTGATTGTTAGCTGGTCGATGGCCTAGTGTTGCAGCGAGCTGAGCCAATGTGTCGTGTTTTGCACAACTGCTTACAAGTGGGGTAGCACCAACAGTGTTTACAAGTACTTATGTATACATCGGCGCACAGTTCTCGAACGAGTACTCTATTTCATCAAACACACACTGCTCGTATGATAAACCGTGACAACTTATGTCTTACCATGCCATATTCATGAAAAAACTAGTGAGGACGCATCTGTTTCAGCAACAATTATGATGGTTCTCACATGATTCACAGGCACACAAAAGTAGAAGCAGTTCCCATAGCCGGATTCAAACAGAGTACTAGCCCCAGAGGGCTCGATAATAGGCAAGGTTCGGATAATTAGACACAATCCAAACTACTATTAAACACTAGCTGGGGCAACTATTTCATGCCTCGATCTAATATGGGCTGGACACAAGACGGACCTTGCCATGAACATCATCGAGGACGTCCAGCAGCAGCTCAATCCTGTGAACCTTCATGAAGATAACCTTGTTGCCTTGCCACTCATAAACTTGCTTGTGGAGGCATGCCACATCATCTTCCTGTGTAAGCTTGACAAGAACAGTATGCCTCACAAACGAAGGAGTAGCTTTGAACTTCTTGTGCTTCAGTACACCCTGGACAACACGCCTGACAACAGTGAGGCTAGAATACAACCCGACATCGGTATAAGCGCAAATGGCTTCCAGGATCCAACAGCCTAAGAACTCTGTTTTCCCAGTGCGTATATTCAGGTCATCCGCCTCATAGCGAGTGACATGTACAACCACACAATCCTTGTCTACATCAGGGCTCTATTTGAAACACAAACAAATTCTGAATTACTCTCCAGTATAAGAGACACAAGTTATTTAAACCACTATGTCTCGAAGCTAATATAATTTTGCATTATTCATCACCACATACTTAGATGAAAGACCACAATTGACATCGGCAAAGAAGAAAATCACCTTGGGCAGCTCAGTGGGGGGGGACACATCCTCGAAGGGGGAAAACTGCTCCTGCAGGGCCACGGGGGCTGTAATCTCAAACGGGGCGTTGACCATCTCAGTAGTGGCCGTGAGCGTATCTGGGATCGGCTCGGTGGCTGCCTCCATCTTCTTGGAGCTCTCTGTCTCGTGGGGATCAGCCTCCCGCGTCTGCTCCAATATCGGCAGATCTTTTCCTGGTTCTCCTTGGACCATCATGAAACTGACGAATACTAGGAGAACACTGAAAGTAAAACACAATCGCAATGACAATGAAACAAAAAAGAGAGTGAGGATCGGTTACTGCTTTGCAAAAGTTCTTTTTTTTCTGAACGAACATATACCAACATCACGGATCCGCTTACCTTCCCTTCGTTGGGAGAGAAGGACAGTGGCAGATGCGAGTGTTGGCTTTCTTGAAGACGGTGAGGGAGAAGGGAATTCAGCGAAGAGTGAAATGATGGTTGCTTCGTCCGTCAAACTTAGACTGCGGGGAGGTGGGGTTTTGTGATACGACGGCTCATTACTGCCGCGCTACAACCGGGGTGACTCTCCGCCTGCATACTGCCTTCTAATTTGGTGGATGGCATTTGGACCCGCGCGCTGCATGGCCCGCATCTCGGTGAACAAAAGTAAAACGACATTCAATAGAGGGAGATGTTTCGATGACCTAGGAGGAGCTAGAAGCGGTAGTGTATCCACTGTACTAGTAGTAATTGTTTTTCTAGGTAGCTATAGAGTGTCTCCACTATACTAGTAGTAATTGTTTCTCTGGGCCCAAGACAAAACAGCCCATCCACCCTAGTAAATAATAAATCAATTCAAAATCCAATATATTTACTTAATGAGAGGCGCTACCCACACCCAGCTTGAAAAAAATTAATATCTGGGCTGGATATCTGGCCTGGGCTAGACGGGCCACAGCCCACCCAGTTAATACCCTGCTCTCCTCTGAACAACAACGAAAACATTGCTCTTGTCTAAAAAAAACGAAAACATCGCTCAAGAAAAACTCTGCAGTGCTCACACCTCAAAAACACAAATATTGCTCGAGCTGCTTGGTCTCAGCTGTCGGCCACTCCTTGCGCAATTCTCTCGTTTATTGACGACATAGGTTGACAATGGTGTGGGACCGTGATGTCAGGAAACCAGGAGGAAGCAATTTTTTTTACAGTTGTAGTATATAATAAGGAGGCACTTGCGTACGTGCGGCTATGGCCCTGGTGGGTCCCCACTGTCATCCTTAAAGTCATCTCCTCATTCCTCATGTCTGTTGACCATGTTGACAATGCGAGATGGCGGCGCCACAGCGAGCGCAACAACTCGAAGGACGACGGAGAGGGCCTCGTGGGCCCTACGGATGGTCTGATACAGCGCCCGCTGCTCATTCGGGAAGCCAGGATCATAGGGCCACATGTCCGCGACGGCATTGTCGTTCGCTTGTTCAGTGGTGCTCGTTGACGAGATGGAGGTTGTAGAACAGGTCCTCCTGCGCTGGTAGTTCTTTCCGCCATTAGGGCGTCGAAGTGCGGCCGCACCTGCTCTATGGTGAACACGGCATGAACCGGCTTGGACAGTGGCGCCGGCTCCTGGTCGGAAGCTACGTCCATCGTCTGATTGTCGTTGCTCAGCTCGGCAAGCTCGCTGGCGAGCCAGCATGTCCGACTGCTGGACCGACCCACTGCCAAGCACGAGTCTGACTGCCCTGGCCCACCCAGACCGCCTCCCCCGCCCGTGCGCGCTTTCCGCCCGAAACGGTCAGTGCCGCCCACCTCGCTTCCCGGTGCAGGCGACTGCTCCGCCTTCAAACGACACAAGTGACGTCCGTCCGTCTGTCTGCCGCCCACATTAATGATACGCGGTTGCCAAGGCGGCTACTCCGGCGCCACACGTCCGTCCCTCCGCCGCCCACCATTGCTATATAAACTGCTGCGCTGGCCATAGCCACAGTCATCCGTCTCCATTCCCTTTCTCCTGTCCACACCACTATTGCCCACCATGGCTTCCTCGCGCTCCAGTGCTCTTCGGGACGGGCGAACGACGGACCAGAAGGATATGGCAGCCATTGCTGCCGACTGCCTGGCCGGCAGGCAGCCGGAGGACGACGACGTCCCCATGGAGAACATGGTAGTCGACGATCTGGCGCCAACTCCCTCCTCCATGCCATCCTCGCCGGTGCATTGCACCATGACCATCGGCGAGGCCCGTGCCCAATACATGGACACGGTGAGGCAGAAGCGTGAGGAGCAGTTTCGGGAGGCGCAGGCCGACGCCGCCTACAACCACCATCTCCTCCAGGAGCACCTGCAGGCGAAGGAGCAGATCACCGTGGAGCGGGCGGAGCAGGAGGCGCTGCTCGACTCGTACCGCTCCGCCCGCGAGGGCCGCCTCGAGCGCTGGCAGTACCGCATGCGGGTGGCGGAGGCTGCGGCCGCCTACAAAGAGGGCGATGAAGCGGGCGAGGCGCTGTTTGGCGAGGCCGAGGACGAGGCAAAGGACAATGCCGGCTCCGACGAGTCTCCGCTCCGCTGGTGCCGACGAGGCCCTACTCCGCCGAGGCCCTGCGGCGCCAACAACGAGGTAGAAGACACCGTCGGCTCCCCCGAGGCCCCGCCCCGCCGGCACCGATGCGGAGGCCCTACTCCGCCGAGGCCCCGCGCCAACAATGAGGCAGAGGACATCGCGGCTCAGCCGAGGCCCCACCCTGCCGGCAACGAGGGGGAGGATTTCCCCTGCTCTGCCGAGGCGCCGCCCCGCCGGCAACGTGATAGAGGACATCGCCGGCTCCGTCGAGGCCCCGCCCCACTGCCAACGAGGTCGCGCCACATAGAAAACGAGGAAGAGTAGAACACGGTAGGTCGCCGCCGCTCAGGTCCAAGTAAGGCCACCGCTGCTACCCTTTGGTTGAAGCCAAGCTAGGCGGGTTGACCATTGACGGCCGATTAGCTTCTTGGCGGCGACGTGGAGTCGGAGAGCTATGTTGGAGAAGGATGCTGCTTCTACTTAACTGCTAGTTCAGTTGGCTCACTGACACGTGGGCCCAACAAGCATCTGGGCCACATGTCAGTTACGCAACTGCACCTGCAATTACGTCACTAAAGCTCAGTCCGCTGGAGAAGAAGCTTCTATTCGGCTCAGCTAGACACAGGTGGGTAGCTTCAGTTAATTAATTATACCTCCAGCGCACCCCTTTTTAGTTGAAGAATGTATGAAATGTAATGAAATCCAGCATGTTTATATGAAATCCGACCGTGCATTAATGAATTTAGTTCGATTAGTTCGAATTCTTGTATCACTGGGATTGGATGAACATGCAAAACAAAACGTACTAGCATTATTCCCAGGGTGATCGCCTCATTTGCAGCAGTTTCATATGTACTCCCTCCGGTCCTTTTTAGTCTGCATACAAGTTTTGTCTGCAGTCAAAGTATCTCTGATCGGACTACAAAGAGTTTGAGCAGCTTTTTAGCATTCCTGTACATTGCAATCTGCTACCTCTTGAGCATGCGTTGGTTTTCCCTTGAAGAGGAAAGGGTGATGCAGCAAAGTAGCGTAAGTATTTCCCTCAGTTTTTGAGAACCAAGGTATCAATCCAGTAGGAGACTACACGCAAATCGCCTAGTACCTGCACAAACAATCAAGAACCTTGCAACCAACGCGATAAAGGGGTTCTCAATCCCTTCATGGCCACTTGCAAAAGTGAGATCTGATAAAGATAATAAGATAAATATTTTTGGTATTTTATTTGTATAGATTGAAAAGTAAAGATTGCAAAATAAATAGTAAACTAGAATTATAGATCGGAAACTTATATGATGTAAAGTAGACCCGGAGGCCATAGGTTTCACTAGTGGCTTCTCTCATGATAGCATATATTATGGTGGGTGAACAAATTACTGCCGAGCAATTGATAGAAAAGCGCATAATTATGAGAATATCTAGGCATGATCATGAACATAGGCATCACGTCCGTGTCAAGTAGACCGAAACGATTCTGCATCTACTACTATTACTCCACACATCGACCGCTATCCAGCATGCATCTAGAGTATTAAGTTCATAAGAACAGAGTAACGCATTAAGCAAGATGACATGATGTAGAGGGATAAACTCAAGCAATATGATATAAACCCCATCTTTTTATCCTCGATGGCAACAATACAATACGTGCCTTGCTGCCCCTACTGTCACTGGGAAAGGACACCGCAAGATTGAACCCAAAGCTAAGCACTTCTCCCATTGCAAGAAAGATCAATCTAGTAGGCCAAACTAAACCGATAATTCGAAGAGACTTGCAAAGATATCAAATCATGCATATAAGAACTCAGAGAAGAATCAAATAATGTTCATAGATAATCTTGATCATAAATCCACAATACATCGGATCTCAACAAACACACCGCAAAAAGTATTACATCGAATAGATCTCCAAGAACATCGAGGAGAACTTTGTATTGAGAACCAAAGAGAGAGAAGAAGCCATCTAGCTAATAACTATGGACCCAAAGGTCTATGGTAAACTACTCACACATCATCGGAGAGGCTATGGTGTTGATGTAGAAGCCCTCCGTGATCGAATCCCCCTTCGGCAGATCGCCGGAAAAGGCCCCAAGATGGGATCTCACGGGTACAGAAGGTTGCGGCGGTGGAAAAGTGGTTTCGCGGCTCCCCTGGATGTTTTCAGGGTATAAGAGTATATATAGGCGAAAGAAGTAGGTCGGTGGAGCTACGAGGGGCCCACGAGGGTGGGGGGCGCGCCTACCCCCCTGGGCGCACCCTCCTGCCTCGTGGCCGCCTCGTTGCATCTCTGACTTCCACTCCAAGTCTCCGGGATTGCGTTTGTTCCAAGAAAGATCCTCGCAAAGGTCTCGTTCCGTTTGATATTCCTTTTCTGCGAAACACTGAAATAGGCAAAAAACAGCAACTGGCACTGGGCCTCCGGTTAGTAAGTTAGTCCCAAAAATAATATGAAAGAGCATATTAAATCCCATTAAACATCCAAAATAGATATATAATAGCATGGAACAATCAAAAATTATAGATATGTTGGAGACGTATCAGCATCCCCAAGCTTAATTCCAGCTCGTCCTCGAGTAGGTAAATGATAGAAACAGAATTTTTGATGTGGAATGCTACCTAACATATTTTTCAATGTAATTTCCTTTATTGTGGCATGAATGTTCAGATCCGAAGGATTCAAGACAAAAGTTTAATATTGACATAAAAATAATAATACTTCAAGCATACTAACAAAGCAATCATGTCTTCTCAAAATAACATGGCCAAAGAAAGCTATCCCTACAAAATCATATAGTCTGGCTATGCTCTATCTCCATCACACAAAATATTTAAATCATGCACAACCCCGGTTTCAGCCAAGCAATTGTTTCATACTTTAGTATTCTCAAACTTTTTCAATCTTCACGCAATATATGAGCATGAGCCATGGACATAACACTATAGGTGGAATAGAATGGTGGTTGTGGAGAAGACAAAAAGGAGAAGATAGTCTCACATCAACTAGGCGTATCAACGGGCTTATGGAGATGCCCATCAATAGATATCAATGTGAGTGAGTAGGGATTGCCATGCAACGGATGCACTAGAGCTATAAGTGTATGAAAGCTCAACAAAAGAAACTAAGTGGGTGTGCATCCAACTTGCTTGCTCACGAAGACCTAGGGCAATTTTGAGGAAGCCCATCATTGGAATATACAAGCCAAGTTATATAACGAAAATTCCCACTAGTATATGAAAGTGAAAAAATAAGAGACTCTCTATCATGAAGATCATGGTGCTACTATGAAGCACAAGTGTGGTAAAAGGATAGTAGCATTGTCCCTTCTCTCTCTTTCTCTCATTTTTTTGTTTTTTATTTTATTTTTATTTTTATTTTTGGTGGGCTTCTTTGGCCTCTTTTATTTTTCATAAAGTCCGGAAACGCATCCCAACTTGTGAGGGAATCATAGCTTCCATCATCCTTTCCTCACTGGGACAATGCTCTAATAATGAAGATCATCACACTTTTATTTACTTACAACTCAAGAATTACAACTCGATACTTAGAACAAAATATGACTCTATGTGAATGCCTCCAGTGGTGTACCGGGATGTGCAATGAATCAAGAGTGACATGTATGAAAAATTATGAATGGTGGCCATGCCACAAATACGATGTCAACTACATGATCATGCAAAGCAATATGACAATGATGGAGCGTGTCATAATAAACGGAACGGTGGGAAGTTGCATGGCAATATATCTCGGAATGGCTATGGAAATGCCATAATAGGTAGGTATGGTGGCTGTTTTGAGGAAGGTAAATCATGGGTTTATGGTACCGGCGAAAGTTGCGCGGCACAAGAGAGGCTAGCAATGGTGGAAGGGTGAGAGTGCGTATAATCCATGGACTCAACAAGTCATAAAGAACCCACATACTTATTGCAAAAATCTATTAGTCATCGAAACAAAGTACTAAACGCATGCTCCTAGGGAAGGGTTGGTAGGAGTTAACCATCGCGCGATCCCGACCTCCACTCATAAGGAATACAATCAATAAATAAATAATGCTCCAACTTCATCACATAACGGTTCACCATACGTGCATGCTATGGGAATCACAAACTTTAACACAAGTATCTCTTCAAATTCACAATTACTCCACTAGCATGACTCTAATATCACCATCCTCATGTCTCAAAACAATAATAAAGAATCAAACTTCTCATAGTATTCAACGCACTTTATATGAAAGTTTTTATTATACCCATCTTGGATGCCCATCATATTAGGACTAGTTTTATAACCAAAGCAAATTACCATGCTGTTCTAAAAGACTCTCAAAATAATATAAGTGAAGCATGATAGATCAATAATTTCTATAAAATAAAACCACCACCGTGCTCTAAAAAGATATAAGTGAAGCACTAGAGCAAAATTATCTAGCTCAAAAGATATAAGTGAAGCACATAGAGTATTCTAATAAATTCCGATTCATGTGTGTCTCTCCTAAAAGGTGTGTACAACAAGGATGATTGTGGTAAACTAAAAAGAAAAGACTCAAATCATACAAGACGCTCCAAGCAAAACACATATCATGTGGTGAATAAAAATATAGCCTCAAGTAAAGTTACCGATAGATGAAGACGAAAGAGGGGATGCCTTCCGGGGCATCCCCAAGCTTAGGCTTTTGGTTGTCCTTGAATTTTGCCTTGGGGTGCCTTGGGCATCCCCAAGCTTAGGCTCTTGCCACTCCTTATTCCAAAATCCATCAAATCTTTACCCAAAAACTTGAAAACTTCACAACACAAAACTTAAACAGAAAATCTCATGAGCTCCGTTAGTGTAAGAAAACAAACCACCACTTTAAGGTACTGTAATGAACTCATTCTTTATTTATATTGGTGTTAAACCTACTGTATTCAAACTTCTCTATCGTTCATACCCCCCCGATACTAGCCATAGATTCATAAAAATAAGCAAACAACACACGAAAAATAGAATCTGTTAAAAACAGAACAGTCTGTAGAAATCTGATAGTTTCGAATACTTCTATAACTCCAAAAATTCTGAGAAATTAGGAAGTCCTAAGAAATTTGTTTATTAATCTTCTGCAAAAATAATCAACTGAAAATCTCATTCCTGTGATTTATGAAAATTATTCTCGTGCGCGCAAAAGTTTCTGTTTTTCAGCAAGATCAAATTAACTATCAACGTAGGTTATCCCAAAGGTTCTACTTGGCACAAACACTAATTAAAACACAAAACCACATCTAACCAGAGGCTAGATGAATTATTTATTACTAAACAGGAACAAAAATAAAATTGGATTGCCTCCCAACGAGCGCTATCGTTTAACGCCCCTAGCTAGGCATAAAAACAAGAATAGATCTAGGTATTGCCATCTTTGGTATGCAATCCATATGTGGATCTCATAATAGATTCATAAGGTAATTTAATTTTCTTTCTAGGAAAGTGTTCCATGCCTTTCCTTAACGGAAATTGGAATCTAATATTTCCTTCTTTCATCTCAATAATTGCACCAACAGTTCTAAGGAAAGGTCTACCAAGAATAATAGGACATGTAGGATTGCAATCTATATCAAGAACAATGAAATCTACGGGAACATAGTTCCTATTTGCAAAAATAAGAACATAATTAATCCTTCCCATAGGTTTCTTAATGGTGGAATCCGCAAGGTGCAAATTTAAAGAACAATCATCAAATTCACGGAAACCTAACACGTCACACAAAGTTTTTGGAATCGTGGAAACACTAGCACCCAAATCACATAAAGTATAGCATTCATGATCTTTAATCTTAATTCTAATAGTAGGTTCCCAATCATCATAAAGTTTTCTAGGAATAGAAACTTCTAATTCAAGTTTTTCTTCATAAGATTGCATTAAAGCATCAACAATATGTTTAGTAAAACCTTTGTTTTGATTATAAGCATGAGGAGAATTTAACACGGATTGCAACAAGGAAATACAATCTATCAAAGAGCAATTATCATAATTATATTCCTTGAAATCCAAAATAGTGGGTTCATTGCTATGTAAAGTTTTGACCTCTTCAATCCCACTTTTATTAATTTTTGTAGCAAGATCTAAAAACTCCGAATCATTGGGACGCCTTTTAACTAAAGTTGACTCATCTCCAGTCCCATCTTTATCAAGATTCATATTGGAAAACAAAGATTTAATAGGAGACACATCAATTACTTTTAGATCTTCATCATTATTATCATGAAAACTAGAAGAACACGCTTTCACAAAGCAATCTTTTTTAGCACGCATCCTAGCGGTTCTTTCTTTGCACTCATCAATGGAAATTCTCATGGCTTTGAGAGACTCATTGATATCATGCTTAGGTGGAATAGATCTAAGTTCCAAAGAATCAACATCAAGAGAAATTCTACCACGTTCCTAGCCAACTCATCAATCTTAGGCAATTTTTCTTCAAGCAGAGCATTGAAATTCTTTTGCGAATTCATAAATTCTTTAACACTAGTCTCAAATTCAGAGGGCATCTTATTAAAATTTCCATAAGAGTTGTTGCAGGAATTACCATAATTATTAGAGGAATTACTAGGGAACGGCCTACAATTAAAGTTTCCTCTATACGCGTTATTACCAAAGTTGTTCCTACCAACAAAATTCACATCCATAGATTCATTATTATTCTCAATCAAAGTGGACAAAGGCATATCATTAGGATCAGAAGAAACACACTTATTAGCAAACAATTTCATAAGTTCACCCATCTTTCCACTCAAAACATTAATCTCTTCTATAGCATGAACCTTTTTACTGGTGGATCTTTCGGTATGCCATTGAGAATAATTAACCATAATATTATCTAGGAGCTTAGTAGCTTCTCCTAAAGTGATTTCCATAAAAGTACCCCCCGCGGACGAATCTAAAAGATTTCTAAAAGCAAAATTCAATCCGGCATAAAGAAATTGTATAATCATCTATAAATTCAAACCATGTGTAGGGCAATTACGTATCATTAATTTCATTCTCTCCCAAGCTTGCGCAACATGCTCATGATCAAGTTGGTTAAAATTCATAATATCGTTTCTAAGAGAGATGATCTTAGCGGGAGGAAAATACTTAGAGATAAAAGCATCTTTGCACTTATTCCATGAATCAATACTATTTTTAGGTAAAGAAGATAACCAAGTTTTAGCACGATCTCTAAGCAAAAATGGAAATAGTTTCAATTTAACAATATCATTGTCCACATCTTTCTTCTTTTGCATATCGCACAAATCAACAAAGTTGTTTAGATGGGTAGCGACATCTTCACTAGGAAGGTCGGAAAATTGATCTTTCATGACAAGATTCAACAAAGCAGCATTAATTTCACAAGATTCAGCATCGGTAATAGGAGCAATCGGAGTGCTAATAAAATCATTGTTGTTGGTATTGAAAAAATCACATAATTTAGTATTATCTTGAGCCATCGTGACAAACAATCAATCCAACACACAAGCACAGAAGAAGCAAGCAAAAAGAGACGAACGAAAAAGGGCGAATAAAACGGCAAGGGTGAAGTGGGGGAGAGGAAAACGAGAGGCAAATGGCAAATAATGTAATGCGAGGGAGAAGAGTTTGTGATGGGTACTTGGTATGTCTTGACTTGAGCGCAGATCTCCCCGGCAACGGTGCCAGAAATCCTTCTTGCTACCTCTTGAGCATGCGTTGGTTTTCCCTTGAAAAGGAAAGGGTGATGCAGCAAAGTAGCATAAGTATTTCCCTCGGTTTTTGAGAACCAAGGTATCAATCCAGTAGGAGACTACACGCAAATCACCTAGTACCTGCACAAACAATTAAGAACCTTGCAACCAATGCGATAAAGGGGTTGTCAATCCCTTCATGGCCACTTGCAAAAGTGAGATCTGATAAAGATAATAAGATAAATATTTTTGGTATTTTTTTGTATAGATTGAAAAGTAAAGATTGCAAAATAAATAGTAAACTAGAATTATAGATCGGAAACTTATATGATGTAAAGTAGACCAGGAGGCCATAGGTTTCACTAGTGTCTTCTCTCATGATAGCATATATTACGGTGGGTGAACAAATTACTGCCGAGCAATTGATAGAAAAGCGCATAGTTATGAGAATATCTAGGCATGACGATGAACGTAGGCATCACGTCCGTGTCAAGTAGACCGAAATGATTCTACATCTACTACTATTACTCCACACATCGACCGCTATCCAGCATGCATCTAGAGTATTAAAGTTCATAAGAACAGACTAACGCATTAAGCAAGATGACATGTTGTAGAGGGATAAACTCAAGCAATGTGATATAAACCCATCTTTTTATCCTCGATGGCAAAAATACAATACGTGCCTTGCTGCCCCTACTGTCACTGGGAAAGGACACCGCAAGATTGAACCCAAAGCTAAGCACTTCTCCCATTGCAAGAAAGATCAATCTAGTAGGCTAAACTAAACCGATAATTTGAAGAGACTTGCAAAGATATCAAATAATGCATATAAGAATTCAGAGAAGAATCAAATAATGTTCATAGATAATCTTGATCATAAATCCTTAATTCATCGGATCTCGACAAACACACCGCAAAAAGTATTACATCGAATAGATCTCCAAGAACATCAAGGAGAACTTTGTATTGAGAACCAAAGAGAGAGAAGAAGCCATCTAGCTAATAACTATGGACCCGAAGGTCTGTGCTCACACATCATCGGAGAGGCTATGGTGTTGATGTAGAAGCCCTCCATGATCGAATCCCCCTCCGGCAGATGCCAGAAAAGGCCCCAAGATGGGATCTCACGGGTACAGAAGGTTGCGGCGGTGGAAAAGTGGTTTTGTGGCTCCCCTGGATGTTTTCAGGGTATAAGAGTATATACAGGCGAAAGAAGTAGGTCGGTGGAGCTACGAGGGGCCCACGAGGGTGGGGGCGCGCCTACCCCCCTGGGCGCGCCCTCGTGCGTCGTGGCCTCCTCATTGCGTCTCTGACTTCCACTCCAAGTCTCCGGGATTGCGCTTGTTCCAAGAAAGATCCTCGCGAAGGTTTCGTTCCGTTTGATATTCCTTTTTTGCGAAACACTGAAATAGTAAAAAAACAGCAACTGGCACTGGGCCTCCGGTTAGTAGGTTAGTCCCAAAAATAATATAAAAGAGCATATTAAAGCCCATTAAACATCCAAAACAGGTAATATAATAGCATGGAACAATCAAAAATTATAGATACATTGGAGACGTATCACAATCAAACACACAGGCCTGGCAATTCATAGAGAAGATTCAAAACAATCGATGATTATGCATATTAGCGATTCACATGTCAGAGCCAATATTTACTTCACAACTAAAGAATAAAGAAAAATAGATCGACGCTGCTAATAGCAAAGGGCGTCCCATTCGAAAATATCAAACGCGTGTCTTCTTGCTAACATCAATGAGCAAAATTTGACAAGGTTGTCCCATTCCAAAATGTCAAATGCTTGTTGTTTTGCCTACATCAATGAGAAAACTTTGACAAGGTTTTCCCATTCCAAAATATCAAATGCCTACGATTGTGGAATGGGCAGGGTTTGCCATCAGTTCGGACATTGACATGGCACCTCGTGCTAAATAAACCAGCTGTTCTTTTTGTGCAGTTCCACCAAATTCGCGCATAGCTTGTATGATTTCGCCCTTATATGTTGCAACGCCTTGAACATACCGGCACCTCCTTTCTTGTGGTGGAAATGAATGATTCGATGTATTCATAAACATTTTGTGCAGTTCCCATTGAAATCAAGTTGAGCACCCCTGTTTGCCCAAATACAAAAAATGATTAGTATAAAGCAAACTGTACTATGAATTGACAGTTTAAACAGGCACCTACATGGTCCATGTAGAGCACACTTTTAAAAAAAATGGAACTCACCGGAAAGAATCCTAGAGCAACATTGTACTTGTGCATCACAGCAAAAAGATGTAGATATGTGAGTCCTTCTGAGCTGAAATTAGTTTGGTCTTATGGGGAGTAATGTAACCATCCTTGAGCTGCTCCTTCTGATGAGAAGATAGACAGGGCTTCTTCATCCTGGCATAATCGGAACTAGTCACTTCACGTACTCCATATTATTCTTCAGAAGAGGATGATCCTGTTGTGCAAAGACAAGAGGACAACTAAATGCTAGCATCTCTGTTTGCTCAGAAAAAAGGAAAGGAAATATTTAAAACAGCACAGATGAAGCACTTCTCGAGGACAATACCACTTTCTCATGACAGTATCTAAACAGTAGCACAACACCAATAGAGATGACAAAGCTCAATCATATGGATGAAATCTGTGGGCGAGTACCAACCTTTGTCAGGAGGCTTATTGTGTAGAGCATACAGATCAAGCACTTCTCCGGAACCATCTGTTATTATCTACTATGGTTGCCATGCTTACTATATACTCCTCGATTAGTTTAATGTTTCCAACATCTTCTTGTGCAGTTCCACTAAAATATACGGTATCTTCAAAGAAGATCCCTGTTTGCACAAGTAGAGATAATTGCATATTACATTAAGAGTGGCATCAAATCAGTGGCAAAACAATTGCTCGTTCCAGCCAGAGCAATAAATTAAGATGCAAAACTATATCATTACTTGTGTCATCATAGTTCCAGTGCTTCATTACAACACCGGGAGTTGATTTTTTTCTTCCCCTTGTTCTTCCCCTTCATCACTTGGTTCAATAACAGATAAGCTTCACCTTCAATGTAAGATTTGGCATGTCAATTAGGGAGCAAGAGTATATCACTAAACAACGACATTAATTTTCTGATGAAAGTGGCAAAATACAGGCCAACAGTTGTGAAATATCCTTATCTTACATCAATGGGATATTACGGTGCACATACAGATTGGAAGTCTTGTCTCCATTTGTGTAGTTCACTAAAATCAAGCAACATTACCATACAAGTAGCACAACATATGAAATCGCAGTGCACAATCATGTGAAAGAAAGCTAGTACTGAACTCTCATGATGCGGAAATCAAACAACTCACAAGAAGAAGATCTGAACCAAATTTGCCAACACGGATAGGAAGTAAGATCTCCTCTTGTGCAGTTCCACTAAGACCAAGCAATCAAGCAACGTTGTCGGTGTGACATTTTTTGTTGAACTGCACAAAACACTCTTGAAGCAAAAGTGTTTTGTGCAGTGCAACAAAAGGTCACAATAGCAACAAGGTGAAGTAGATAACCCTGTTTACACAAAGGTGCAAAGGAAACAACTAGTGGTCAATAACGGTAGATGACACAGAAGCAAACAAAAAGAAGCATCTAACTTATCTAAATGGGAAACAAAGCAAGACAGTAGCATTTCTCAAATGGTGGCATTGATTAATATTAATAGAGAGATTATATTAACAATAAAATTCGTTAAACATGTAATTTGCTTTTAACTGTGGCATTGCATCAATTTTCCAGCAGCATTATTAGAGGGTGTTTGTTTACAGGGACTTTTCGGTGTAGGGACTAAAAAAAGTCCGTGTCAGTCCCATCTAAACCAAACAGGAAGGACTTTTAGGGACTAAAAGTGGGCATTAGGGACTAAAGAAAGAAGACCCCGAGGGAGAGTCTTTTTGGGACTTTTTCCAACAGTTGCCCCTGCCCCGCATCGCACCTTGTCTCTATTAGTTCATTACTAGGGGTAACATGGTCTTTTAGCATGTTATTTAATAACCTCTAGTCCATGTTTAGTCCCTGGAACCAAGCAGGTAGGGACTAGGGACTTTTAAACCAAACATGCCCTTAGATTAACAACAGCTAAAGAGTTGCACGGGACAGTGGATGCACCAGCACCATGTGCATCTACCGATGTATGAAGGGGTGATGCACAGTCTGTTGCAACAAAGAACAAACAACCAAGGAGCATATTTGTGTTGGTCCCAGTTTTGTTATCTTTAGACACCTTTCCCTATGTGAGCGCAGCAAATCTAGTCATGCTCAAACTCTATAGCCTTGTCCCCTAAAACAAAAAGATCAGTTCGTTACAGATGTGCGTACGGCGTTTGTCATTGTTTTCCCTTTTCGACCAACGTAGGTGCTGGATAGCTAGTCTGTACTAGCACTTTCCCCCCTTCCTTTCCTCTTTGAACCACGTCCTAGATTCATGCTATAAAACTTTCACCACTACGTTCCCCCATTCATTTCCGCTTTGAACCACGTCTTAGATTCATGCTATACAACTTTCCCCACTACTTTATCCCTTCCTTTCCTTTTTGAACCACGTCCTAGATTCGTGCTATACAACTTTCCCCACTACTTTCCCCCATTCCTTTCCTCTTTGAACCACGTCCTAGATTCATGCTATACAACTTTCCCCACTACTTCCTGTTTGATCCAACACCTAGATTCGAGTGCAGAAGCGGAAAAAGCCCACATGCAGCTAGAGCAATGCATGTGGAATAAGTAAATTATACCTTAAGGTTCTTGGGGTGTGGTTCGGTGGGCGACCGGAGGCCGTTCGGCCCACACTACGTATGGCGGCGAGGAAGAAGGGGTCGGAGGCCCTCCCGTGCCGCCGCTAGATGAAAGAGAACAGCTGCGCCGGTGGTGGATTCCCTCCCTCGCCGACGGCGACGGCATTAAGCCTCCTTCCCTTCCCGGCGGACTAGATCCTGCCGGCTCTTTGACTAGCAGTGAGGGGAGAGAGAGAGGCCAACAAAGTCTTGTTTAGATCTGGAGAGGGTGAGAGAGTGTGAAGAGATCGACTACAAGCGCTGAGTCTCTAGCGTGTGTATATATATATATATATATTGGAGAGAGAGTGTGAAGAGTGCAAACCCTAGAAAGCAAGCGCCGAGGCTGCACCGTATACGTGATGAGGTGATTATACGGTCACTACGAGTTCGTATAGCTCCATATCCATCCATTTTGACCAGTCAAAGAATCCACCTGGCACCGCCCCAGATCACTTTCTCGCTCTATCATGCGGGGCCTACCTGTCATTGGGTGGAATAACGAAGTCGAACAAAAACAAAATTATGCTCAAGTGTAGTTTTCCGACCCGAGACCTCAAGTTTGATGAGCGAACAGGCTAACCAGCTACACCACCCTCCCGTTATGTTCAACAAGAGGAAAATAACCTTTTATACATCCCTGCATTCGTGTGACAAGCATGCCGTGGTTTTTTTGCATGTGAGTCATTGGGATTTAAATCATAATCGTGTCATGTGGCTTTGGTGGTAAGGTCTTTTTGAATTTAAAGCAGTGTTGGTAGTACAGAAATAATGCAGCCTTAGTCACCTTACCTCTCTCCACGTACTACCTTGGGTCCCACTAGTCAGAGGGTGAAACAGACAAATTAATAAGAAAAATTAAAAGCGCCAACGGTGTATCTTACCTCACACATCTCGCTACTGCTCGTGAACACTGTCCAATTGATCCCTCTGTTTGCTCACGTACTATTTTAAGTGAATCCTTATTATAACATGCACACAATTTTGGGCACTTGTATTCGACCTAAGTCAGTGTGCCACCGTATCTCGTACTACCTCCGTCCTGGTTTATTGGTCTCCATTGTATATTGTGTCAAATGTTGACTATAGATTGAACTAACAAAACGTTCATGCATGTTACCAAAAATTATGTCATTGAAAACTATGTTGAAATACGAGTACAACGATATAATTTTTGTTGACATGCATTAACATTTTGTTAGTTAAATATTTGGTCAAAATTTGGCACGAACTACAAAGGTGACCTATAAACCAGGACGGAGGTAGTACTACTCCCTCCGTCTAGGTGTAATAAGTCACGTTAGAAGGTGCAGCGGGACCAAGGTGCAAGCAGATTGGAGGAGAAGGAGAAACTTGACCGGTCCTTCCTCCAATCAAAGCCCCAATTTCTGTCTCTAAACGCAACAATTAATCCCAACAACTAAGAGATGTCGTTTTAGCTACCATGCAGGGCCACGTATTAACTCGCATGCAAGCCGACTTTGATTTCTTGACTGATCAACACGTAGTTGCGCTCCATGCATTGGGTTTCCGGGGGAGATAACAAGGCAGAGTAAGGAGCGTTTGGTTACATTGCTTAGGCTGGTCATACTGGTGAGTAACTTGGACTAGTAACATGCACGATATTCCTATTCTATGAACCTGTGTGTGTGTGTGTGTGCGCGTGTGCGTGTGTGTTTAACAGCATGTGTGTGTTAGAGAGAGGACACATCGACCTACTCCTACAGATAGATGGTGTGTAGTGTACGATTTAGCCGCGAGACTCGGTACATCCTCTTCCGGGCGTCCAGTCGGGACAGGCGGACCGCTGCCACGCCCGCTCCTGGCCAGCCTGGCCCACCCAAAGCCCCTCCATCGCCCGCGCGCTCTTCCCGCCTGAAATGGTCAGCGCCACTCCAAAGAATCGGTGCCGCATTCATGCCCGGGCAGAGCGAACGCGACCTCTCACTGGCGCCTGCGTTGAAGAGAGAAGCGGATTCAAGAGTGATGGTTGCTTCGTCTGTCCAACTTACTGCTGGGTCTATGTGATTTGACGGCTCATTGGTCATTATTACTGAGGTGGTAGGACTACTGGATGTCCCACGCTTTCGGCGAAAGGAGGTACTACTAGATTACAATTTTCTCCATTCTTACAGCGGAGGAGTGCGAGAACTGTGAAAACACGCAGGCTCAGTGATTACATGGCCCACCTCACATTATCACCATATTTTCTGGACACCATGCGACACCTAACTCTTTACATAGTACTACTAGTATAGTACGTACTGTAATTTATCAGCGAGATAAATTTGTACAATGCTATGAAGCTTCCAGCTTCTGTTTCATGTATCTCGCGTCCAAGGTTGCCCGTTGCAACATTTCATCAAATACAAAGGAGACTAACATGCATGCTATTGCATCTCAATGATTGACAGATCATAGCCAATATGTGCTCCCTCCTTTCCAAAATAAGTGTCTCAACTTTATGCAAACTTTAGTACAAAGTTGTACTACTACTAAAGTTGACACTTATTTTGGAACAGAGACAACTAAAGAAAAACGATCCATGCATTCCCTAGCCCTCGAACCATAAACCCCAACCAGGCTTTAATTTCCTGGCAACGTTGGAGCTTCCGAAGAAATGAAGTTTGCACCCCTTTGGCCATCAGATCATTTTGTGCAGTTTCACCAAAATCGAGATGAGCATCCCTGTGGCAAAGAAATTGAAGAAGCGTGATTAGAATAAGATTACTGGGACTAGTTGATGAGAAATAAACTCATCACAAATACAGTATGTAGAAGCCAGTAGAGGTATGTGCGGGGCAAAGAAGTAGAGAAATATCCACATGGAGTGATGTGGGCAGCTGGAGCAGTGGTGCAAGCCGGCTGTAAAGGGAGTTGTAATTGAGGGATGTCAGGACGTAGCTCAACTAGAGGAAGGCGGCGGGAGGCGGCAACTGCCCACGTCGCGGCAGTGAGCAAGGGAGGAAGGCAACCTCACCGGCTTTGTGAGAGAGAACGGCGGGGACCCCTGATCGGGACGTGCCGACAGTGGGTTTTCGCCGTCGGCGACGGCGACCGCATCTACACTAAGCATCCACCCCTTCCCCTGGCGGACGTGATCCGCCGGGATGTTAGAGATGTGGTCACATTCGTTTTGTGCGAGAGAGTGTGAAGAGAGCAACCCCAGCAAGCAACCGTGTAGGCTCGTCCTGCCTATGTATATAGTGGAGCGGTTTCCTTTTCTCTCCGTATGAACCTATTTATATTGCGTACGTGCCACTGAAGAAAAAAAACTTTATTTATAAATGACACGGCACCTACTACTCGTTCTCCTATAAACCTTGCGCTTGGCATCTCCAAAATATTAACCTTGCGATTGGCTCTTCGCCTCTTCGGGAAGTCGAGCAATAATAGTACTACAGTATATATCGTTTTGGCTATATGAGACCGAAGGAATTGATGCACGTCCACCACGTGGGCGAGGGTCGAGGGGCGAGGGAGAGTGCGTACTATTACGTCCATTTCAATATGGACTACATGCGGAGCAAAATGAGTGAATCTACACTCTAAAATACGTCTATATACATCAGTGTTTGGAGTATGTACTAGTAGTTCATATTGAAATCTACTAAAGGACATATACTCTCTCTAACCAAGGTAGGGACGAGGATTAAACAGAGGGAGTAGTAAAGTTTTCTCCTCGTCCTGCCAGCCACCGCGCGCGTGGGCGAGGGAGCGGGCGTAAGGCGTAGTACTACTACCCCCGTCCTGGTTTATAGGTCACCTTTGTAGTTCGTGCCAAATTTTTACCAAATATTTAGCTAACAAAATGTTAATGCATGTCAACAAAAATTATATCGTTGGATTCGTATTTCAAAATAGTTTTCGATGATATAATTTTTGGTAACATGCACGAACGTTTTGTTAGTTCAATCTATAGTCAAAATTTGACACAATATACAATGGGGACCAATAAACCAATATACAATGAGTACTAGTAAGCCAGCTTCACCTCGTCCTGCGAGCCACCGCGCCCGTGGGCGGGGGAGACAGCGTAGTAAGCAAGCTTCAACTTGTTCTGTGAGTTGACGGGACACATCAAAAGTAATATGTACTACAGAGCATCTCAAGTGTATAGAACCTTGCCTCTAAGGTAGGCCCCCACATGGTTTGCCTCTTTTTTAACATAACGCGTCAAGTCACAATTTGTTTGTCCACCCGTGGTAGATGATCCTCCATCAAGTGGACAACCAGTACACGTGTCAAATTACCACGTGGGCTGCCTTTTCGTACAAAAATGAGCTCCACCGTGTACCCACGCGCGTGTGGTTGGGAAAGAGACGGGAGTACATGCGCCGTGCGTGCACCTCTTCTCTTCGTGCATGTCCCCCACCTACGTGGGTGTGTGTGAGAGAGATACAAACCTAGACTGATGGCGTGTGCGTTCGTGAGTGTTTTTTGTTTGGGGGTGTGATTTCTTGAATGTATCTATGGGAATATGTGTCGATGACATCTCAAACAAAATTTTGCATGCAATGTGTGTGAAATAGAGGCCTATCCATATCATATATAGAGGGGGCGATCCACGAGAAGAGAGGGAGGGGTCATAGATATCGATAGAGTCGAAGAGAGGATCAAGTGGGTGGGTGGAGATCGATGAAGAGAGCCATCGAAATTGTGTGTGTGCAAATCAAAGATATAGGGCGACTGACCTACCGAAACGTCAGAGGGCACAGGGCAAGTTTGTGTGTGGCAGGGAGACATGACTAGAGCACTCGATGTATCGGTTTGTGTGTGGGGGGGGCAGGGGGGAGGCAGAGACCTAACTAGAGAGGTAGAACGACTCGTATATGTGTTGAGAAGGAGAGACCCATCTATGTCTTGAGGGAGAGTGGTCGACATCCATACATAACTGAAGGACGGGAAATAGGTTGGGACAGAGAGAGAAAGGAGAGAGAGAGGGAGAGGGGTAGAGTGCTGGATGGGTGATGGAGTTGCTTCTCGAAGATGGTGGGAGAGGCCTACTAGACAAACTGAGGGTAGAACTGCAATATTATCAATAAGAGTGGCGATGTGTTTCTATGTGTGCCTGTGCGTGATAGATTTGTCGGGACGCATGCATGGATGATGAAGGGGAACCATGTGTTTGGTAAGCAAACCTAACTAGATCGATAGATCAATTGTTGTTTGTCGGAGGAAGGGAGAGACATAACTAATGAGGTAGATCGATCGACGCGTGGGGAAAACGAGTTATAAGGACCTAGCTAGCTATATGTATAGCAGGAGATCGGTCGGTGTACATCCATTTGTTAGAGGCAAATAAGGCCCAGCGAGACGGATAGACAGGGACAATGGATCTAGGAGGTGGTGCGAGAGGCCGAGCTACTAGCTAGATAGGGGAGGAGTGTGCTGTTGTGAGATCGATGAAAAGAGGGGCGAGAGTTTACACGTGTGTGGGACCGTATGAGAGACACGAGGCATGGACACAGAAAGGAGGAGATGGAAGGTGCGTGTGTATGTTGTAGGCAGACATCGTTGGAGAGGTTTATCGACCAGTGTGTGTTGGAAAGGAGTTGTGGAGACTGTGGGAGAACGACCTAAAGAAAAAAATGAATGTGCACGATGGATAGAATGCCGAGGGAGGGGGAGGGCGAGGAGGGCGTGTGCGTGCACGCGAGAAAGTTAGTGCTAGCTACAAAGGTTAGAGGATTGTGTGGGTGTAAGAGACTAACAAAGATCATAATTTGATATGAAAGTGGATTCATATATGCATGCATGAATATAGCGGTGATACGTGTGCCGTGGTTTTGCACATGTTATACCATAATGTGATAATGCATGGCGTTTCCAACTCATAGCTAAATGTCGAACAATCTATACATCGAACAATCTTACATTTTATTTGAATTTGTGATAATGTGTGGCGTTTGCAGCTTACAACTAAATATCGAACAATCTAAACTATACTATATATCGAACAATCTCACATTTTATTTGAATTTGTGGTAATGTGTGGTGTTTGCAACTCACATCTAAATACTTATAGGCATAGGGGGCGGGGCACCATACATTATGTGATAAACACATTATACATATGAGACATGGTTTAGATTATGAAGATCTAGCTAGAGCTTGAATTGTACTGTGATTTGAAAACAACATAAAGTGGATTCAAAAAATCGAGTTCGAGTTCATATAGAACACATAGTTCATATCTAACTCGAGAGTAATCATGTGGTGTGCTATGAAGATAATACACAAACGATGGTTTAACTTGACAATAATGATGATTGTAGATCTTATTAAAATAGATAAACAAATCCAAATGGTTTGACTTCACAACAATCATTATTGTAGATCTTATTCAAATAGAGAAATGAATTCAAAATTACTTCATATTGAAGCGGTACTATATACGTTTGGAATGCACTAAAACGTTCATCTGAGTAGCAGGTTGCATGCATTATACACGTAGCGAAATATTTTAATTGAACATAACATGAATTCAAAGTTTTGAATGACATTTGTAGTGCGAATTGATTTGGTACAGTACACGGGACTAGACTCTCTTGTGTGCTGCAAATTGATTTCTTTTTGTTTTTTGTCGACAGAAGTGCGAATTGATTTGGTACAGTACACGTTAGGTTTGTCCGGAAATTTCAACCCGCGCCTTGTTACCCCAAAATATTTAAGATATATATTTGTCTCGTTGTGCTCCGACAACTCCCTCCATCTCAACCAGCGCCTTGCTATTCCAAAATTACAACGCGCGCGAAAACTCCCACCTCCTGTGAAATCACGACATGCGAAATGCCCGTGATACCCCTGAACCGAAAGAACCGCCTAGGTCAAATTGGTGGGGGTACTTTCGTAACTTACCCCACATTTCGGACAAGCGCGTCCCTAAGCCATGGTTCCCCACTCCCATCCCATCCGTCCACCCATTCGTACACCGAGGCCGTGAAAACCTGCGAAGCCCCACAACCTCCTCCGTCCGCCACCCAGCCGGAGCCTCTTCCCCGACGATGTTGTCCACAGCAACACCTCGACGTCCCTCATCCGCCGTATCGGATGAGGATCCGTCGTCGATCTCGTCGTCCCCCCGTTTCAGCCACCCCGTCCTCCACCTCCAAGGAGCTGCCCCGACGTTCCCCTCGTCTTTCGTGCTACCTCCATTCCCACACCGCCGTCTTCACCTGCACCACCAGAAGAACATCATCATCACCGTTTCCTCGGATGAAGCTGAGGCCTAATCGGCGCCACCAAAGAGGTTGTACACTAATCGCCGCATTTTCTTCTTGATTCGATCTCACGGTGCTACTAGCGCTCGGTCTCGAGCCGACACGGCGCGGCTCCATCCACAGCGGCATCGCCGGCCACTTCCTCCACGGGGTCGCTCCCTCGATGGCGATGTCCACATCAGTAGGAGCTGCTGCTGCTTTAGCTCTCGCTTGTGCTGCTGCTCTGCTCTTGCTCTCGGTCCCCTGCTTGGTCTGCTCTTGCTATTGCTCTTGCTCTTGCTCACGCCGCTGCTCTTGCTCTTGCTTGCAATGCTGCTCCAATTTAGCTACACTTCAGTCGACTGAATCGACTTTTGGGTCAGTCAATTTTCAGGGGGGGCTCGCCGGAGTTAAGGAAGAACCAGCCGCAGCGGGGAGGGGGGCTCGCCGGAGAGGTACCCCACTATCTATCTTAGGGTTCAGGGTGGG
>NC_057799.1:493798687-493827148 GCF_018294505.1 Triticum aestivum
GACCAGCGGTGGGAGTGGTTTCGGGGCGGGCGGGCCGGCGCATCGCCGGCCACGGGTGGCGGGGGACGGCCGTTTGGCTGGTGGTGGCTGGCGGCTCAGGGGGGTGGAGGTTGAAGATGAACTGCATGCCCTTGATTTCGTATCCAACGGCTGGAAAATCGACTGACCAGAGATGAAAAAGTCAGTCGACTGACATGTAGCCTCACCTGATGCTGCTACACGACCAGCTGCCCCGGCTCTTGCACGCGCTATTGCTGCTGCTACTGCTTTTCTACTACTAGTGCGTTCAATTTCGACAGTACAATTCAGTTTCGACAGCAAAATTCAGTTTTGATAGTTAAGTTCAGTTTCGACAGTTAGATTCAGTTTCGACAGTTAAGTTCAAAGATGAGCGGCTGATGTATTTTGTGGTTATGTATTTTACGTCATCTGTTGGAGATGCTATTAGAATTCCACTCAGATTAACATGGTCTCTCCTGTCCTGCTTCAGCCTCGGCGTCGTACAACTCAACGGAGCTGCTCCAACGACGAAACCCTCCATCACAATGGAGCAGTACCCCGGGCTCCATCTCAAGATGCCTAAGATCTTCTTCCCCTCCTCCGACAGCCAAGTCAGCCGTATCATCCTCACCGACCAACCCAATCACGCTGAGATCGACATGGCTTCGCCAAAGAGGTTGTACACTTGTTGCATCTCTTTTTTACTCTACATGTTATATATATTGTCCACTGAGCACACGCAGTAACGTGAAATATGATTAGTTTCTCCTACTATATGACAAGCAGTGAGGTACCAGGCTACTTAGCTATCCGTGATGGACTCTCTTGAATGCCATCATTATTTATCTCTGTGCATTTCAGCTGTGCATTTGTCGATGGGCCTGGGAGTTGAGCTAGTAGGGCAGTGGCCTGGGTCCAAAGTAGTAGAAGTAGCACAAAAACATTTTTTGAGTGTAGGCTTTTCCTTGCTCAAGCCTGCCTGCTAGAATCGCCAGTGCTTGAAAGGAAAAGTGAAGGAAAAACATAGGAATTGGAAAGTTTCCTATGGTACTACTATTCATGCATTTGGTTCAAAGGAATGGAGCAAAGGAAAACTGTAGGATTTGTTCCTTTAGTGTCTCCTTGAAAGAAAAACCATAGGAATTTTAATATCCACTTGTCCTCCTTTTCAAATTCCTATTCATGTAGCACAAGACTAAGAGATAGTAGCATAATACCATTATAACCGTACATTTTCTTGTGGTTTGACTTAATCTCACCATGCTTCTTTGCATCCTGTGATCTTCTAATTCTTGTGAACCAAACACGCAAATTGGCAGAAATCCTGTGTTTTTAAATTGTCTGTTTTGTACGTGCATTCCTATCCTATTACTGTGTATTTCCTATCCCTGCGTTGTTAGAATCCTCCAATTCAAACGAGCCCTTGCAGAATTACTTCTCTTACAGATAGTTGTCAAAGAAAACCTTGTGTGGTTTGTCCCGCTCCTGCTGCGTTGTTGTCCACCCCAGCTCAGCTGCTCCACGACAAAAGGGTCCAGCACAGCAGGGATCCGGCCTCCAGACTGTCTTTCGCCGCCTCAAATCTTCTTCCCTGCCGCCGGCAGCCACGACAACTACATTACCATCATCAACTAAGCATATGACCTTGAGGACTAAACAGGTCCGCAAGAGAGGTCGCACTCTTCCGTGTCTGCTTACGTTATGCATCGCTTAATATGATGACATGCTACTTTATCTTCGTGTTCACCTATTAGACTCCAAGTCAGGTCCAAACTTATGCTGAAACTTGAGTTTTTAAATGGTTGTGGGGTACATATTGGGGCAGCAATCAGTACTATCTGTCTACTATCTGGTTAATCTCTGGTGTCTACTACGAATTTCATGTTGGGTGGGAAACAAATACTAAAGAAGCCATTATCTGTATTTTTAACTGAAGCCATCATCTGCCTGCTATCATTGGTTTTGGGTCTATCCACAGGTTGCTATCATCACTCTGGATTTCTGCATGCACTCCTTACATAATCTCACTATGTTTTATTCCTATGCATGTCAGTTATTGTACACAATGGAACTGAACATGTCGAGAAAAAGAGACGAGCCTTGCGTGGCAATAAAATTTCATGCAGACGTCACTCCATGGTAGGCGCAAAGGCAGCCCCCTCCACCCATTTCAGATTGTAATCGAGAGGAAGATATCTGTTCTGAGGGGGATTCAGAAGGAGAACACCACTCCTATTTACCCCCTGAGGTCTTCGCTCTAACTTGGCATGCTGATGTTGGTTATATCATGCATATGGTGCCTTGCACTACTAACTTTATACATCAAATATGTCATCTGCTTAGTTTAGACATGCTTTGTGTGAATGCCATCTGTTTAGTTTATTCATCATTTATGTGAATTATGCAACGCCATCTTGTTTAGCCTGGCATCATATATGTGAATTTTGTAATGCCATCCCGCTTATCCAGTCATCTTATATGTGAATTATATCAGGCCATCCTTTCTTTCGTTACGTATTACATTTGTCAACAATGTTAGTACATTCAACTACTCTTCGTGTGCATCAGCCATTTGACACGGTGATGGAAAATTCTGGAGTGAAAACAAGGTCTTCAGAGCAGACTATGCTATCTGATGAAGCGCATATCTCGCTGGTTACGGATCCTCAGAGGAGGATTCAGAGACAGATGACCAGTCCTATTCCCCCCCCAAGGTGTATGCTCTAACTTGGCATGGTTATGTTGCTCATATCGTGCGTATGGTGTCTTGCATTGCTATGTCATTTGATTAGTTTAGACATGCTTTGTGTGAATGCCACCTGTTTAGTGTCTGTGAATTATGCATTGCCATCTTGTTGCAAGACATTATATATGTGATTTATGCAATGCTATCTTGTTGCAAAGGCATTATATATGTGAATTATCCAATGCCATGCTGTTTAGCCAATCATCATGTATGTGAATTATATCATGCTATCATTTTTTTGTATTACGTGTTCCATTTGTCGACAACATTTGTATATTCAACTACTCTTCCTGTCCATCAGCCATTTGAAGCGGTGATGGAAGTATCTGGAGTGAAAACAAGGTATTCAGAGCAGACAATGCTACCTGCTGAAGCAGACATCTTGCTGGTTACAGAGAGCTCATCAGAAGAGGATTCAGAGACTGATGACCAATCCTATTTCCCCCCTGAGGTCTATGCTCAAACTTGGCAGGGTTATATTACCCATG
Source organism: Triticum aestivum (assembly GCF_018294505.1). Classification (NCBI taxonomy): domain Eukaryota; kingdom Viridiplantae; phylum Streptophyta; class Magnoliopsida; order Poales; family Poaceae; genus Triticum; species Triticum aestivum. The sequence continues at coordinate 493,801,922 of NC_057799.1, forward strand.
TAATGCATGTTGTCTTGCATTGCTTAGTTTTTACATCATATATGGAATGCCATCTGCTTACTTGCTTACTATATAAATCATATATTTTAATTATATCATGCCATCATGTTTACATACACAGCATCTATCTGAATTATGGCATGGCAACCCATTTAATAAAGACATCATATAGTTATATCATCTCATCCTGTTTAGTGTTGACAGTCATCATATTTTGAATTATGTCATTCTATCCGTGAATTATATCATGCTATCATGTTTCCATAGGCGGCATGTATGTGAATTATGGCATGCCAACCTATTTAATAAACACATTATATAGTTATATCATGTCATCCTATTTACATAGTCATCATATTTCGAACTATGTCTTTCCATCTTTTTTAGTTAGCCATCATAATGTGAAATTGTGTCATGCTATCCTGTTTAGTTAGCCATCATATATGTGAAATTGTGTCATGCTATCTTGTTTGGTTAGACAACATAAATGTGAATTATTTCATGCCCTCTTTTATTCCCCACTATCCATTTGCACCTGTCTTATCATACAATGTCTGTACATTCAATTACTTTTCTTGTTTATCAGCCATCTGAATTGGAGAGGGGGATGGAAGTATCTAAGGGAGTAACAACACGGTCTTCAGAAAAGATAGTGCTACCAGTTGATGCAGATAGAACCACGGTTGTACTTGTCCAAGAACCAGCCCCACCACACATAACCCAGACTCTCGCAGATTATACCCCTACCCAGTTGGACAGAGAACCAGCTACACCCCTTCTAACCCCAACCCCAGCAGATACTAACCCAGTTACAGTTGACACAGCACTGTCTCCACCATAGAGCACCCAAACACGATCAGTTAGTAAGGGAACTGCAGTGCCCAAAGCACGAGGACCACCACTCTGAATCCCAACTCAACGCTTAAAGGAGAAGAATAATTGTTCTCAGGTCAGGTTCTGTAGCTATGGTTCATACTCCTTTGCTCTTGCATCACTGTATTACACATACCAACTATTTTCAAATTTGAAGGATGGAAATGAAACTCCAATGGCGCAACAGGTATGTTCTAAACCTGTTTCTTTAACTGGTTTGCTGTTGTAACTTGCTCTATGTTGATTTCAGTTTCAATTGAATAAACAGTTATGTTCTCATGTCATGCAGATTACAAGTGTTGTTATTGCTCTATAGTTTCCCACACTTATATTCTGTCTATTCTGCTTTGTCTTGAACAAATATTATTTGTATTGTGTCTCTATCTTGATTTGGCAACAAAATCTAGAATGATATAGACCATAAAGTGACCATGGTACATAGATATATGTTTGTTTCATGCTGTTATCCTGTCCACTTTACTACTGAACAGATTTACCAAAATGAGTTTCATATACAACATGGTAAATCTATGATGTTTCTGCTTGTTTCTCTTTTAGAATGCGGACAGAATATTGGAGAACAGTACCCCGTTATGCAATGGTAAAGGAAGTAATGCAGATAAGGTTCAAGATAGTGAGACATCCCTATTGGTTTCCAAGAAAGCTGATAAAAACTATCTTGACGACAGTGAGAGAACCCAAAAGTCTTGTCTTGATGTAGTGTTCGAGTTTCTGGCCACTACTGCTGGCACAAGCTCTTCGAACTCGCTGCCTGAATCAGTTCATCTTCTTGAGTCTCAAATTCATGTTGAAAGACATCGATCAGATGTGCTGCGACAGGAAGCTGAAGGACTGAGGAAGTCCCTGCAAAATTCAAATGCATACTTTCTGGTGCAACAGCAAGCGCTGGAGGATTTAAGCGCCAAACAAGAGAAAGTTAATAAGCTTGCTAAGCATCTTGCCAGCATTATGGGTACCCAGGATATTGTTTCTTGAGATCTTCTGATGCGGTTTCAGTTCTGGACTTGTTTTGTTGCGGCGTTTATTTGCACTGGTCGCCAACTTTGACAACTAGTGTATATGATATGCTGCTTTGTTCCCTATATTTGCACTGGTGGCGAACTTTGATGCCCAGTGGATGTAATATGTGTAGTAGTCGTGATAGCCTAGCGTAAGTTGATTGCTTATTTATTTCCTTTTTGTCTTGTTTATTTGTTTCCTTGTAGTCAGTGCAGTTCTTTTTCCGCGGTTTGGCCGCAATAACCTATTTTTTTAAACTAGGCCACAATAACCATGGGCTACATATTTACTGTAGTTACTGTCGTGGAATTGTCACGGCAGATGTCCTAGGGTTAGGACTTAGTCGTGGAGCCATCGCAACTAGGAAGCTTGAAGGGGTTATGCGGGACAAGGAACACGAGGGTTATACTGGTTCGGCCCCTTACGGTGAAGGTAAAAGCCTACGTCCAGTTGGGGTGATCTTGATTAGGGTTACGATCGCCGAGAGTTGAACAACTATCCCGGCTCTCGAAGAGATTGTTGTCGCCCTCAAACCGCTGCCGGGTCGTCCCTTTATATAGAGAGGAACACACCCAGCAGCCCTTAGAGTCCCGGCCGGCTCATAAGAGTGTCCGGCTCGGACTCTAAACTATACTTGCCTTACGCTACACGTTCTACTATAATAATGATTGTAACTACGGGCCTTAAGCCATATCCGGGTCTCAGCCCATCTCTGGCCCGTCGTCTTGAAACTTGGCTCCGGGCTTCTTGTCGTGATCCTTGGAGTAACCCGGCCCTCCTGGCGGGTGACCCCCAGGTCTATGTCCTCAACATTAGGCCCCAGATTGACTTGAGCCGGCTCGTGTCAATCTTCAGCTCCGCAGTCAGAAAAAATCTCCGGCTTATCATTCATGTGAAGGTCATAACCCGGAGTGACGTCATCCTCTGGACTCCGGGTAATCCGCCGTGACGTCATCCTCCACTAAGTCCGTTTTTTACTCCGCCAGATCCGCAACGGATCTTTGCTTTTACTGACCTTCCGAGAATCGAGGCGCCGTGAGGGGGGAGATAACCACGCCGTGGCCTCCTCAAATCCCGCGCCCGCTTATGACTCGGCCTTATAAATAGGCCGGCCCGGCACTCTCTTCTTCACATTCTCCTTCTTCTTCCTCGCACTGCCGTTCCTCTGCCCGAGCTTCTGCCGCCGCCGCCGTCGCACCCCTGGTCTTCCTCAACCCGGCCGCTGCATCAACCTGACTCGGACCAGATAACGTCGGCGACCTCCGCTCTTCTCCAGCTCCGGTGAGTCCCCTCTGCCTTACTAGCATAGATCTAGGACAGAGTTCATCTGTGTTCTTCATGTTCATCACTGTTACCGCAAGTTTCGGTAACCCCTGTAGCCACTGCCCCCGTTGATCCTTAGGCTTGTGTAGAACCACCGCGGTAGATATCTGAGGTTCATTTCTTCTGCAAGAACACCTCTTTTTACTGCATAAGGACTGGGTTCCATCTCAAGAACCTCCCCTGCTTCTGTTTTTTAGGTCTAGAAAACTTTCTCCGCTCCGACTACTTTGATCCAAAAAAGTTACTGTAATATGTGAAATCTGTTTACCACACTTAGTAAAAACTGCAGTCCTTGAATCTTAGCGGCTTATATTTCCGACTTAGAGAAAACACGCACCGTAGAACTTTCTGGTTTAAAGAGAATCATGCTCTGTAGTATCTTCCGACTTAACCGCAGTAAGCCGTAGACGACCAACTTATCCTAAAAGCCCCGACGGCTTAGATAACCCACCGTATCAATACATACCATTAGTCCCCTTCATAAGCCGTCATTGTAACTTGAATGATATACTCCGGCTTATAATTAACCCGGACACCTTTCTCTTCCTCGTAGACCACCAACCGTCACCATGCCTCCCAAGGCTCCCATCACTTGCAACTGGATGAAATCCAGCGTCACCGAAGAGACCCTGGCCAACTTCGTTAAGTCCGGATATCTGCCTAAGAAGGAAGTGATGTCCTACCGTGCCCCTGACCCGTCCGAAGAAAGGCCACAGCCGAGAGACGGGGAGGTAGTAATCTTTGCCGACCATATGAGCCGGGGCTTCGCACCGCCCGGCTCAAAATTCTTCCGGGACGTGCTCAACTTCTTTGATCTTCGGCCTCAGGATATAGGACCCAATTCCATATCCAACATCTGCAACTTCCAAGTTTTTTGTGAAGTATATCTTGGAGAAGAGCCGAGTCTGCTGCTCTTCAGAGAGCTGTTCTATTTGAACCGCCAAACCGAGTGCGCAAACGGTCCAAGTCTAGAGTTAGGTGGCATCTCCATCCAACGGCGCAGGGATTGTCTGTTCCCTTACGCAGAACCGCCAAGTCACCCCAAGGACTGGAACATGACTTGGTTCTACTGCCAAGACACGTCCCCGGCTGATGAGAGCCCGCTGCCCGGCTTTCGCCCAACGCGCCTGGAGCCAACTCATCCATTATCCGACAAACTGACTGCCGCAGAACGCCAGCCTCTGCTTCCAACGATCAACAAGATCAAAGCCCTGCTAGGAAATGGTCTGAACGGAATTGACCTGGTCCGGGTCTGGATCTCATGGCGGGTGATCCCATTGAGCCGCCGCCCCGGCTTAATGTGTGAGTACACCGGGCGAAAGGATGACCCGCAGAGGCACAGTCGCAATGATCTTCCAGAAGACGTTGCTGAAGAAGAGACCAAGGCTCTTTTAAACGAGAGCCTGGCAGACTGTGGAAGAACCGGGCTAGCCCCGTTCTGCAAGACCAATCCAGCCCCAGCGGTAAGCCGCTGACTTTAACCTTCCCATTTTGTTTTACCTGTCATCTTACTAAGAACTCATTACTGTATTTCTCAGGCTGATGATAAATTCTGGCGGGTCAAGTATGACCACGAGGCGGCCAAGAAGGCCAGGAAGGCGAAGAAAGCCGCCAAGAGAGCCGCCCCTCGCAAAAAGGGAAACAGACCCACTGCTTCGGAGCTGCTGCAATTAAGCGATAGCTCCGAGTCAGAGGTAACCTTTAAATCTTTTAAATTCTTGCAGTATATGTTGTCTGATGCTGTCCGCCTTATCAACACTTGCTTATTGACAGGATGACACCGGCGCCAGTAACCCGGCGGTCGAAGAGGTAACATCACTTTCCTCCGGCTCGGAGCCTTTACCACAGCTGAAAGTCCGAAGGGTAACCCGGAAAGTAAGCTTTTCCCATCCATTAGCTCACCGAGACCCTCAATTTCTTTTGAAGCAGCAGGTTCACGAGAGCCGGCATCACACCCGGGCCCGCAAGGACACCGACCTCTCCACTGGGTTACCCGACGCAACGAGAAAACACCGCACTGAGGTTTTTTCTCACCTGTACCCTTTTCATCCGTTGGCGGGTGTCATCCGTCAGCCACTCAACTCTTCTGACTCCAATTACCAGGAGACCTCCCCCTCCTCGGGTGACTCCATGCAGTCAAGTCTGCCGGCCTTCAAGACTGCCCCCGGGTAACAACAATCTCCTTACATTATCTGTCTGTACTTACCCTTTGTATGCCTAACACTTCTGCCTTTTCAGTGCCCAGGCAAAGCTCACCAAAAGAGTAAAGAAGACCAGGTCAGCCGGAGTGCCCGACTTGCCTGAGCCGGAGACGACGGCTCAAGAGCCGCCAGTCGCCTCCGCCCCTGAAGCCACCATTCCCATGGATACGGCGCCTGAAGCCCCTGCCCCGACCACCAAGACAACGACCGAAACATTAGCTAACCCGGAGGCCTCCGGCTCAGCCCCACCAGCTAACGACCCGGACGTGGTAATTACCCGGACGGAGTTTGTTGAGTCGGGGAGGCCGACCGCGCTGGCCAAATGCTCCGCGAGGGGGGAGTTGCTACAACCCCACCGGGTGAATCTGGATCTCTCCAGCTACACCGACTTAAGTATTGGAGAACTCGTCTCAGGCTATATCAGCCAGGTTCACAAGAGCCGGGACGCCGAGATCGCCATGGTCAACCAGATTCAACACAAATCTGAGGTAACCTTCTGCTGTTCTCTTACTTTCCGCATAGTGATCCTTGCCATTCTAGCCCCCAAGTCTAGGACTTATACTTGAATATGTTGTAGACTTTAGATTCCGGCTTACTGAACTGAGCCGGCCGTACATAGATAGATACGTTCAATATGCATTAGCCCCCAAGTGCCAAGTGTCTTTGCTTGGAAAGCGCTTGGGACTTTATAGGATGACTGTTAATAACCCGGAAATATATGCAGGCTGTTGGCAAGAAATTAGAGTCAGACCTGGCGGATCTCAAGAGCCGGCTGAAGGCACAAGAGATGGAGACCCGGAAGGCAAATGCCAAGTTTGTCTCCAGCATCGCCGCTCAGGAGAAGTTGAAGACTGAATTCGACGCTGAGCGGAAGGCCTGGGCTGAGGAGAAAACTGCACTGGTGACCCGGGCAGAACAGGCGGAGAATGCCCTTACTGAGAAGACCGCTGAGCTCTCCGGTCTAAAGCGCCAAGTGTCCCAAATGGTAGCTGCCATCTTCGGTAAGTCGCCTCACCGGCTTTCATTCACGTTGGAATGTTTACATCTCTTAACTCATCCTTACCACCGGGTCATCTGATGTTGTTAAACAGGTTCCAGAAGCGCCAACTTGAACCAGAGCGTGGTCACCAAGTTAAAGGCCGTGTACACCCTGGTGGAACAGCTCTACACCGGGTCACAGCGGGCTTTAGCTGTGGTGGCCCTGTCGAATGAAGTGCCGACTCATCTGGCCGAAGTCCTGCGCCGGCTCGCAGTTCTGCCGCAGCGGATCCAGGAGCTACGACGAGCATCCGCGAGATCCGGAGCAATCGCCGCACTGAGCCGAGCCAAAGCCTTCTTGCCGGAGCTAGACCCGGCAGACATCGCCCTGGGTTATCCCAGCCTGAAAGAAGACGGCTCAGCGTTCGACCAGAAGGACTTTGCGGCTTGTGTGAAGGTTGTGCGCCCGGTGGCCACCATCATCGGGAACGACACCGATTTAACCAAGTATCAGCCGGGATACAATGCGGAGAATCAGAGGATTCCAACCCCTCGCTATGAAGCCATCAATCTGATTCCTCCGGCTCGCCAGCACACCTTCGCCCCGGAGATTAACCCGGACGGGTTAATTGACAAAGAAGCTCAGTTCGAAGCTCTCAGTGGCGTCAACTGGAAGTCGTCGACCTTCGAAGCCTTGGGATCAGCCGGAGCAGAAGATGAACCGGGGACTTCGACTCAGCAGGCGTCATAAACCGGCTAGCAGCTCACCAAACAACGCTCCAACCTTGAAACTTTGAAAGATTTTTGTAATAGAATAGGTGCAACAATTTATCTCTGCCGTGCCCTCGTGCACGTAATGAATGCTGAAATCCTTTGAAGTCATTCTTTTTGATGCTCCTCCGGGTTATAATTATCCTTCGTACTTCTCAACCTTTCTTAAAAAAGTACCTTTAAGTATCTGCATAAGAAGGCCAATCACACGTCACAAGGCGGCTTACCGCCCTGAGAATCAGGTGTCTGAGATGGGTACCCCGGAAATTCAAACCAAAAAGACTGGTCTTTAACTATATTCTGAACACAGCCGTGATAACACACTCAACAGCTTGTAAGCATACTTCCGGGTTAAATAACCCGGGTAGCACGGTTAATATTTGAACTCGAATTTACTTGTCTTGATGACATCCATGATGCTCAACTAACAAGATAAACCAAAATTAAGCCGGCAAGTGAAACCCGGCAGTACATACTTTGACATGATCAGAGTAAACTTGTGGTAAAATGTAAAAATTTAAGGACTTCCGGTTCGAATACGACCAGAACCTCGGTCCAAAGGGGTTAAGCTAAGATTCGGATACGATCATATAGCCCCTAGTGGGTTCGGCGATGCCAATCAAGAGGGTATCGACAGCTATGTTCTCTTGGGTTCGAATACGACCCATGTTTGAACAGGAAGCCCCCAAGTGATTCTGAAAATTGTTTAACGACGCTGATTCGAATACGATCCGCGTCGGTTCTCAGAGGGGTTACACTATGATTCAAATATGACCAAAGGCAACCTCCCAATGAGCTCGGCACTTTGCCGATCAAATGGGTATCGACAGCTATGTTCTCTTTGGTTCGAATACGACCCATGTGTGAACAGGAAGCCCCCAAGTGACTCTATTGCTTACAGCTAGATTCGAAGACGATCATAATCCGGATCTTCTGTAAGTCAGCATGTAAAAAACAACACCCATATTTGGGAGAGAGCAAAGGACAGAGGTCCTGCCTTATTACTTTATCATAATATATACATGGCTGAGATAAATATGTACATCACAAGAGCCGGTAGCTCAAGTGTAGTAAGGCCGAAGCTGAGCTATGTTCCACGGCCGACGGGTCTCCTCCTCAGATTTACGTGAGTCCTTATGCTCCCGGATATCAATGAGGTAATATGACCCGTTGTGCAAGTTCTTACTGACCACAAAAGGCCCTTCCCAAGGCGGGGATAACTTGTGTGCATCTGTTTGATCCTGGATGAGTCGGAGCACCAGGTCGCCTTCTTGGAAGACCCGGGATTTGACCCGGCGGCTATGATAACGGCGCAGGTCCTGTTGGTAAATCGCTGAACGGGCGGCTGCCACATCACGCTGTTCGTCCAACAAGTCCAGAGCATCTTGGCGCGCCTGTTCATTATCCGTCTCAACATAAGCCGCCACACGAGGTGAATCATGACGGATGTCGCTGGGGAGAACTGCTTCTGCTCCATAAACCATGAAGAAAGGCGTGAAACCTGTAGACCTATTAGGAGTAGTGTTGATGCTCCACAAGACGGAGGGCAACTCCTCCACCCAACAACCCGGCGTCCGTTGCAAAGGGACCGAGAGCCGGGGTTTGATGCCCTTCAGAATCTCCTGGTTAGCTCTCTCAGCTTGACCATTGGATTGGGGGTGTGCCACTGAAGAAACATCAAGCCGGATATGCTCTCTGTGACAAAACTCCTCCATAGCGCCTTTGGACAGATTAGCGCCATTGTCTGTTATGATGCTGTGTGGAAAGCCGAAGCGGAAGATCACCTTTTTCATAAACTGAACCGCCGTGGCGGCATCACACTTGCTAACTGGCTCAGCTTCCACCCACTTCGTGAATTTGTCCACTGCCACCAAGAGGTGGGTCTTCTTATCCTACGGGCCATAGAAACAATGGGCCTTGTAAGGGCCGTAGAAACAATGGGCCTTGTAAGGGCTATAGAAACAATGGGCCTTCTACGGGCCGTAGCATCAATGGGCCTTCTACGGGCCGTATGATCGATCGGCCAAACATGGGCCAATAATAGATCGCATTATGGGCCGTGGGCTAGAAATGGAATCGTCCATTCATGGGCCAACAATAATGGGTCATCGTTAATCGACCGTATTTGATGACGCTATGAAAACGGCCCAACAGATTAACGGGCCACAAACGGGCCAATTGTAACCACGGGCTCAATTTGGCCCACAAGTAGAAAAGGCCAGTAATGGGCCGTAAGTAACCGAATGCTGGAAATAAGCCCAAGAATAAATGGGTCCTGAGAAGGCCGAAAGATAAAATGGGTTGGAAATGGCCTAATGGAATAATGGGTCGTTAGTGGGTATGAAGCGATACACTGTTCATTGCGGGCCAGATTCACTACGGGCCGTTAATGGGCCAAGAGTTACAAATGGCCTCGTATGGGCTGAAAGACATCATGGGCCAGAAGTTACAACCGGTCGAAATAATATTGGACGGCCCAGATGAAGCTACTGGGCTTAATTCCGATAGGCCGCATTGGGTCGTGAGTTAACGGGCCATAAATGGGCTATATAGGAACAGGCTTTCCGTGGGCCGGCCGGTTACCATTTGACCAAGTCAAACGGGCCGACCTTTTCGCCGGAATGGGCCTCTGTTGGGCCGTGCCACGTGTCGACCTATCATAGGCGCCTCATGTCCAATGAATGGATGACATCTGTCCCAACGGTGAGCCAACGCGTGTTTCCTCCGGCCAATGACAATTTTACATGTGGAAAATCCTCATTGGTCTGGGCTGTTAACGGGTTATCGGATCCAAAACCGGACCCGATAGCTTAACGGCGACCCGTTACGGTGGATGCCACGTGTCGGTCACCCTTGACGAAAGCACTTCCATGACGCGTGATTTATCATCATGGAAGTGGACACTTCTGTGATGATAATTTTGGTAATGTCATGGAACACTTCTACGACAGCACAGGTATGACTATCTTGATTCTGTCATAAAATCGTCATGGATGTACATGCATGACAGAAAACGTGACCTACTATGACAAACACGTATCATCACGGAAGTGTATTTTTTTGTAGTGACTTCAAAGGTTGATCCTTGATTCTAGTTATTCACCGTCGCAAATAACTGTCCTCTCTACGCTAAACTAGAGACCTTGGGTGTAGTACATGATCTATGTGCTCATTTCAAGATGTTGTTTGGCTCCATAGTTCTTCAGGTACTTTATATTATCATCTACACTTGTAACCACAAGCTGCATTTTAAATTTCTGCGCATAAGTTATATATTATCTTGGAGTACACATTTTGTACTAATATTATGTTCTATGCTCAATGAAGAGTTTCTCCATGGATAGCCTATCAATGGTGCTGGATTCTGTCAAGATCTTGTATATCCAAATGAATAGTTTTGATCTGAACAAGATTATTGGCTTGTTGCAATGCTTTCCATGTCTGGAGAAGTTGTATATAAAGGTGATAATTTCACGCACACTGGAAGCCCGCATATAGCGTACTATAATTAACCGTTCAGCTGTTGCTCTTTGGACACTCTTTTTTTAGACCTTAACTGTTTTCAATCTTCATGTCTATTTAGGCAACAGGACGGGGTAAGAAAGTTATAACTAATCGGTGGATTCGTAAGCACCAGGATTTTCTCACTTCTCATGACATTCGATTGAAGACAATAACGCTAGAACGATATGTAGCCAACCATGCAAACACTAGATTTGTCACATTCTTCCTGCTGAATGCGAGGTTACTATTGTCCATCAGGCTTAAGTTTATCAGCAGCATGGTTATGACGGATGGGTATGTCGAAGAGCAAAAAAAGGAGTTTCAGGTGGGCAAAAGAGCTACTGAACGTGCCGGGCTTCTATTTACAACATATTGTGGTCATAATCCAGTAAATTTTACGACCCAGGATGTTCATTCTATGGACCTGACTGATCCATTTGACTGTGAGTGCCGAAAACAGTGCTGGAGTTAGATGTTGTTGCCCTTTTCAACCTGGGTTTTGTCTAAACATGATGAACAATTAACCCTCGTGCTTTTGTACAGTTCGTAAGCTAGAGTTGGATGTTCTTGCCCTTTTCAACTCGGCTGTGACTGTCATATTTTCTTTGAAACAAGGCAAATGGCTTGCCATTCATTTAATTTAGAGTGAAATATTGTAACAAATCCCAACCAAGGGAAATAACATCACTCTCGCCGGCTGCTTGAGCTCACTATGCATTACAGAAGCCAAGTGATTAGCCCCCACCAGCACCCACAAACTTATTTTGATCTAGCACACCAAATGGGCTGTAAATTTTCATAGGAAAGGTTGCATGACCATGACAGATTTTGATTCTCATATTTGGGACCCATGAGGAAATAGCCTATCCAAGGTGGTGTCGACTTACTAACTAGTCAACAAACGATTCTGCCTACCAGCCGTTGGATTGACATCCAACATCTGTCGTGTATCTTCTATCTCTTGTCTTGTTCCTCCAGCCGCCCAAACCAAACCACCCCGTCGGCTCCGCCTGCTCCCGCCTCCCATGTTTGGCTGTGCCTCCGCCGCCCTACCGTACCCTCCAACGTTGGCCAGTCCCTCCCTCTATTCCCCCACACGTCCTGTTATCCTCCGGCGATGTCAGCCCCAACACGCACCCGCACCCAAACCAATCAACCCTCGTACTCCTCTCCGCCTGCGACTGGACCGGCGCATCTTTCGTGGCTCCTATTCATTCCATCCAAGGCCTCACCGTCGTCCTCCACCTTGGTTCGCTCGCCGTGCGCGGTGTGCCGCCCTCTTGCGTTGTCAACATCGTCAACAACCGAGAGGAACAAGGAGATGAATGTACGTGGAGAGGATGACAGTAGGGGCCCACCAGCGTCATACCAGTACACAAGCAAGTGCCTCGTTATTACAAGCCCCCAAAAATGGTTCCTCCAAATGGTTGGACATCTGGGGCTCACGCCATTGTCAACGTAGTCAATAAACGAGAGAATTACACAACGAGCGGCTGACACCAGGGACCCAGCAGGTCGCGCAGTTGTTATTTACTTTTTTTAGGAACAAGCCGTTGTTATTTATACTAGTTTTAGCGACGGATCGGGGTAACAACGGGGCTGTGCGGGGGCTATGGCCCGTCTAGCCAGGGTTTTATTTATGTTTACCACATCATGAGCCCAGTTGTGTTTTTTTCTTGCTGAAAATGGCTAGCCCAGTTCTATTTTTTTAAGAAATACCCAAACGAGGCCTACTTGCTTTATCAGCCCTGCTGGGCTGCAAATCTTTCAAGACGAGGAGAGTTTCATTCGGTTTGCCCAGAAATGGGCTGTACATTTTTAAAACACAACAAACCAGGAATTAGTTTCATTTTTTATTACAAGATTTTAAATTCCGTTGATTTTTATGCGTGGACAATTATTTGGATTTTATATTTATATAAATTATTTTTCAAAATAGTTTGAATGTGACTCGGTATTTCGGGATTAGAAATAGTCGACCGCACCGAAATATGCAAAATTTCGTATAATTTTTAACCGTGGCCACAATATGGGGTGTAATGCTAACAAAAAGAAGACGAGATCCAAAAAAAATTCTTAAGAATCAGCAAATGGGTTGTAAATTATTAAAAATAATGGTAGATGGGTTGTATGCTGTTTTCCACAGATTTGAGGCTGACTTGTGCGCCTAATACAGGTTAACGCGTATGCTTTCCTAAAAAAAGGTTGACGCACATGCAACGCCGTGTCAACTTAGTCAACACACGAGAGCAGTGACTGTTGGATGTCCATCCAACGGCCGTCGTGCTTCTTCAATCTCTGCTCTTCCTGCTCCAGCCGCTCAAACAAGCTCCGGCGGGACTACCTGCTCCCTCCTCCCGCGGCCGGCTGTGCTGCTGCGCAGGCCTCACTGCCCCACCATACTCCCATCGCTAGCCTAGCCATCCCTCTACTCACCCACACCTGCTGTTATTCTCCGGCGACGACAGACGAACCAGCAAACCCTCGTACTCCCCTCCGCGTGGGAAACAACTGCCGAGTCTTCCCTGGCTTCGTGTCGTTCCCTTCCTAGGCCTCGCCGTCGTCCACCGCCCTGGTGCTCTTGGCGTGGCGTGGTCAACATGGTCAACGAACGACATCCATCGGAAGTGGACTGTACGTGGAGAGGCTGACAGCTGGGTCCATGGCCGCACGCAAGGAAATGCCTCCTTATTACGCGCAAAATAATGATTCCTCCACCTGACAGCTGGGACCCACCCGAAGGGCCTTTGTATTTCGCTAAAAAGACATTCCCCACGCTGACAGGTCGGACCCACCAGCTATATCTTCGCATGCAAGGAAGTGCCTCCTTATTACGAACAAAAAATGAAAAACCCCTGCTAGCTGGGACCCACCATAGTGGGAGGCTGACTTGTGGGCCTACTAAGTTGATGGGGATGGAGGGCTTTGTCAACTTAGTCAATATGAACGATTCTAGCTCCAGTGACCGTACGATGTCCATCCAACGGCCGTAGTGATTCTTCAACCTCTGGTCTTCTTGCTCCAGCCGCCCAAACCAGCGCCAGTCGTGCCGCATGCTCCTGCCTCCCGTTGCCAACTGTGATGCCGCGGAGGCCTCACTGCCTCCTACTACTCCCACCGCTGGCCAGGCCATCCACTCACCAACATCCCGTGTTATTCTGCAGCAACGGCAGCCTCACACCACACCGAACCAGTGAACCCTCGTACTCCTCTCCGCGTGGGCTTCCACTGCCGCGTCTTCCCCGGCTCCGCGTCATCCCCTTCCTAGGCCTCACCGTCGTCCACTGCCCTGGTGCTCTCGGCACGACGTGGTCAACGTGGTCAAGGAACGACTTCCATCGGAAGAGTACTGTACGTGAAGAGGCTAACAGCTAGGTCCACGGCCGCAGCAAGGAAGTGCCTCCTTATTACGCGCAAAATAATGATTCCTCCACCTGACAGCAGGGACCCATCGGACGGGCCACCGTATTTCATGAAAACAACGTTTCCCCCCTGACTGCTGGGACCCACCAGCTACATCTTCGCACGAAGTGCATCCATATTACGGGCAAAAAAATTGATTCGCCCCCTTACTGCTGGGACCCACTAGCTACATCTCCGTGTACGTACATACGATCAATCTGTCTGCAGGCTGCAGCGATTAACCGTCGCCGTGTAACGAAGGGCACGTGTCGTAGTAGAGGCGCGCATGTAGCATGTCACACAGTCCCGTTAATATCATGTACACATACGTACAGCCAAGGTGCAAGAAAGTAAATACATTCATGTACGTACATATGGGCGGGGTCTGAATGCCTACTCGCGCATACGTACGGCCAGGGCTCGTACATGGCTGGGTCGGAACGGAGAAACTGCATCATCGTCGTGTTCATCGGGAGCCAACCGGCTTGGACGGAACAGCCGATCGAAACGAGGCCTGGCGTACCGCAGAACGGAGGAAACGGCCTTGTGTTCGACCGGCCACGGTCGAAACGGGATCCTTTTCATCGGGAGGGGTATGGCGTACCGCAAAACGGAGGAAACGGACTTCTCTTGGACCTCCTACGGTCGAAACGGGGTCCTGTTGATCGGGAGGGGTATGGCATACCGCAAAACGGAGGAAACGGACTTGTGTTGGAGCGCTACGGTCGAAACGGGGGTCCTGTTCATCGGGAGGGGTGTGGCGTACCGCAAAACGGGACTCCATGGGATACTGTTCATCTCCACCGTCGACTGCCTCCACGGGCTACTGTTCATCCACCGTCGACCTCCTCTAGCCTCCACCTACGACTGTTCATCCACGACGTCTCCCCTCCTGCCTCCACCAGCCACTGTTCATCCAGCCTCCACCGCTCCTCCACCAGCTACTGTTCAACCAGCCCTCTCCACAGAGTCCTGTTCAACCACCCCTCCACGGGCTACGGTTCATCCAGCCCTCCACCGGCTACTGTTCAACCAGCCCTCCATGGGGTCCTTTTCATCCACCCCTCCATGGGGTCCTGTTCATCCACCCCCAACCGGCTCGATCGGGGTCCTGTTCATCCCGCGGCAACGGCCTCTACTACCACGGGGTCCTGTTCATCCACCCCCCATCGGGAACTGTTCATCCAACCCCCCAACAACGCTCACTGTTCATCAAGAGGCAGCAAGTTTGATCGGCTTCAGTTAGCAGCAGTAGCGAAGGAATCGCTCGATCGGGTTCAGTTAACAGCCATCAATCGACTGCTCGGGTTTAGTAACGCGTAGCCTGCAGTGCAATCGCTCGGGTTCAGTAGGCGAACGCCTCGCTCGGGTTCAGTTAGAGCCCAACGCCTCACACCCACGCCCCTACGTGTACGAGAGAAACGCGCATCGCTTGGCCCCCGACCACCCACCGTAACCGGGAACTCCCCGATATTTTCCTCGCCCTCGCTTCTACCACGTTTTTTTCCTTCATGGACGGCCGAAAGAATGTCATGCAGTCGCGTCTCCGGCCCGCCCAGGACGAAAAGCCCATTTTATGTCACGATTTTTTGTCATAGAAGTAGGAGCCCACCATATCTATGATGATGCCGGGTTTTGTCACAATTATCGTCATAGAAGTGTCATAAGCATGACAGAAAAAAATCGTTCAGCCCAAAATGTCACGGATGTGTCTTTTTTTTGTAGTGCTTTTCTTCTTTATTGAGTCATAGGAACCACCGTACTGTTAAGTGGGGTCCAAGTGAACAAAGTCAGAGTGACTGATGTGATGCTCAACCAAAATCCTATGTCTTCGAGCAAAGACAATGAGAGCAAATCTTATCCTGTAACGACCCGAATCTGATAAGATTCGATGTCTCTGTGCTAGCCCCTGGATCGACTCGCTAGCACACACAGTACATATGAATATCAAATAACAAGTGCATCATTTACTATAACGTATGATCCAGAATTCATAAAGTATTACAAACTGAGTAGCACATAGCTGACTTTATTCAATAATAACAGCGGAAAGGTAGAAAAATAAACGATGAGTCCATCAATGCCCACTGGAGAACATGTTGAGTGAAGACTCACAACCCTACTGTATCTCACTGATCATCTGAAGATCCTGCAACATGATAAGTTGCAGCCACAAAGGTCAATACATTGAATGTATTGGCAAATTACACATAATGATAAAAGCTAACCTACATCCACAAGCAAAGTATGACAAACAAAACACTCAAGTTTGGTTCCGCGTAAAACTACCTTCACCTACCTCCACGACATAGGCAAGGTGCACACAACACAGATGATAAAGATCTTCAAGATGTCTCAAGTGCGCTCAGTCCTGGAGCATTCTCTAGGGACAATAGAGCGCTCAGCCAGTGACGCATTCACGTGAGAAAAAGTCCCGACAACTCAAGTGCGCTCAGTCATGGCGCATTCTCTAGGGACAATAGAGCGCTCAGCCATTGATGCATTCACCTGAGAAAAATCCCCGAGCCTACAGCTATAAGCGCTCACCACTTCCAAACATCACGCGACACATGCCCACGTCTACCATAGCAAGTTGATCACACCATCACATAATACAATCAATATCAGAATATGACAAAAGTGAACATACAGATCAAACCAAGCACATGTCATCGCATAAAACACACACATGCATAGCAGAAATATAGGATGAGCAAAATCAAAAGTGCAAACTTGCCTTGAATGCTGTTGAACCACTCTAACGTATAATTCCGATCCGCTTCACACTCCGGACAATCTATACGATTAACAAAGGCACCGATAAATAAACCCGTACTCACATAACACCATAATAAAGTAAACAACAATGAATTCAAATAAAAACTTAATTAACAGAAACATATCAGTAGGTATATATTATCTACATGCTAGTAGGATCACAATGCAAAAAGAATCAACTAATTTGGATCAACGGTTTGAAAGATATGGCCTCCGGAAGTTTGAAATCAAATTTAAACAAATTCAATTTTGAATAGTTCAAAAATGTGAAATTTTGGTTCTAAAATATTCTCCTGGTCTCTACGAGTACACAGGAAAAACAATCGATGAATTTGGAGTTACGGATCTCAAGATATACCTAAATGAAAATTTGATATGGAATCTGCAAAGAAAAATTATGCCATAATAGCGTTCTGGTGAGGATCAAGCTTTCGACAACTCTGAGAACCTTGCAGGCAAGATGACCATACCCTCGAAATCACTTCTATATTTGCTTTGCTAGTTGTTCGTTCTATTGCCATGCTGCGCTACCTACCACTTGCTATATCATGTCTCCCATATTGCCATGTCAAGCCTCTAGCCATCCTTCCCTAGCAAACCGTTGTTTGGCTAAGTTACCGCTTTTGCTCAGCCCTTCCTATAGCGTTGCTAGTTGCAGGTGAAGTTGAAGTTGGTTCCATGTTGGAACATGGATATTTTGGAATATCACAATATCTCTTATTTAATTAATGCATCTATATATTTGGTAAAGGGTGGAAGGCTCGGCCTTATGCCTGGTGTTTTGTTCCACTCTTGCCGCCCTAGTTTCCGTCATACCGGTATTATGTTCCTTGATTTTGCGTTTCTTACACGGTTGGGTGATTTATGGGACCCCCTTGACAGTTCGCCTTGAATAAAACTCCTCCAGCAAGGCCCAACCTTGGTTTTACCATTTGTCACCTAAGCATTTTTCCCTTGGGTTTTCGCGAGCACGAGGGTCATCTTTATTTTAACCCCCCCCCCCCCGGGCCAGTGCTCCTTCGAGTGTTGGTCCGAACCGAGTAGACTGCGGGGCCACCTCAGGGAAACTTGAGGCCTGGTTTTACTCGTAGGATGTCTCATCCGTTGTGCCCTGAGAACGAGATATGTGCAGCTCCTATCGGGATTTGTCGGCACATCGGGCGGCTTTGCTGGTCTTGTTTTACCATTGTCGAAATATCTTGTAAACCGGGATTCCGAGACTGATCGGGTCTTTCCGGGAGAAGGTTTATCCTTCGTTGACCGTGAGAGCTTATAATGGGCTAAGTTGGGACACCCCTGCAGGGTATTATCTTTCGAAAGCCGTGCCCGCGGTGATGAGGCAGATGGGAATTTGTTAATGTCCGGTTGTAGAGAACTTGTCACTTGACCCAATTAAAATACATCAACCGTGTGTGTAGCCGTGATGGTCTCTTCTCGGCGGAGTCCAGGAAGTGAACACGGTTTGAGTTATGCATGAACGTAAGTAGTTCAGGATCACTTCTTGATCATTTCTAGCTTCGCGACCGTTGCGTTGCTTCTCTTCTCGCTCTCTTTTGCGTATGTTAGCCACCATATATGGTTAGTGCCTGCTGCAGCTCCACCTTTACACCATCCTTTCCTATAAGCTTAAATAGTCTCGATCTCGCGGGTCCTCGTGACTCACAGATTCTACCAAAACAGTTGCAGGTGCCGACGATGCCAGTGCAGATGACGCAACCGAGCTCAAGTGGGAGTTCGATGAGGAACGTTGTCATTACTATGTTTCTTTTCCTGATGATCAGTAGTGGAGCCCAGTTGGGACGATCGGGGATCTAGCATTTGGGGTTATCTTATTTTCATTCGGATTTGACCGTAGTCGGTCTATGTGTGGATTTTGGATGATGTATGAATTATATTTATGTATTGTGTGAAGTGGCGATTGTAAGCCAACTCTCGTTATCCCATTCTTGTTCATTACATGGGATTGTGTGAAGATGACCCTTCTTGCGACAAAACCACAATGCGGTTATGCCTCTAAGTCGTGCCTCGACACGTGGGAGATATAGCCGCATCGTGGGCGTTACAAGTTGGTAATCAGAGCCATCCCCGACTTAGGAGCCCCCTGCTTGATCGAATCGCTGGCGTTGTTGAGTCTAGAACAAAAATGTTTTGAGTCTTAGGATTATATATATTGGAGAGTAGGATTCTTTTTACTCCTCAGTCCCTTCGTCGCTCTGGTGAGGCCTCCTGACGTAGAAGTTTTGACTCTTCTCTCCTCAAATTTCACTAAAAAATTTAGGATCACGCGGGTATCTTAGAATCGTTCCGATCGTTTTGTGACGAGAACATTGTTCTTGGTGCCTCCTGACATTTAGGGGTTGTGGCAGTGTCCCGGGGAGTTGAGCTCCGAGGTATTGTCGTCACAATTTTATCATTGCAGTTCTGGAATACCTGAGTTTCGCCGACATCAAAAATCTCTTTTATGCAGCTGTTGGTGAGATCACCTCGACGCCACCCAGTACTGGGGCGGGAGTTCGGGAGTATTGCCATAACTCGTATAATGGATGCTTTTCGAAGGTTGAGGTACATGATTTCCGAAGGTTTCTTGGTTATGTGTTGACGGATGGATACAGCTGGATCTAGGGATTGCTAGTTTGGGTGATATATTTTGTGTCCCCTGTATCCCCAACACTAGATTGCATAACCAGAAAGTTTCGGGAGTTTATAAGTGGGAATTCAAGTAGCTCCTAGGATATCTTTCCGACGGATGCATGATATGAGATTGGGGTTCGACGTCTAGTGGTCCGCCTTTCCACGTTTGGTTTTACAGTGGTCTCGTAGTGTCTTAAAGAGTCCTTGGCTATGCTGACTCGGGGACGCTTCGTATGTCATGTGCACTGCCTTGTACATGATGGTGTTGTACGATCGAGCCCGTGTGGGCCCCACCACAAAAACTTCGGACGAAATCTCTATCATATGTTTGTTCCGACTTATTCTACAAGCCAATACTTTGTTTTGTTTTGAATTGTGGTATTCGAGTTGCTTCGAAGTCAAATGTTGATTCCATACCTTTTTCTAAGTGGCTTCTCAACTTAATGGAAGTGTGATGTTTTACTATGGGATTCATTCGTTCATCCTCGTTCGAATGTTTATTGTGAAGACTATATGTTGCAATTTCTATCTGTTGATTCAATTTGCCTATCTGTCTATCAAGATGCTAACGGATGTCACCCTCTTCAGGATGGCTCCGCCAACGCGTCAGAATCCGGAACGCAATGAAGGGAGTCAGGCGAACCCTCCGCCACCACCTCCGCCTCCGGAGGCATGGCAAGCTATCATGGCAGCCACCAACGCCAATGCTCAGATGATTCTGCAACTCTTGCAAGAACGTACCCAAGGGCAAGGCAATCAAGGAAATCAAGGCCAAGGCAACAATCAGCCTCATTTCTCTACCCTCAACCAGTTTCTCGTAAATCAGCCCAAGTCTTTCAGCTACTGTGCTGAGGCCACAGATGCCGATGATTGGCTCGTGGACATCAACAAGCATTTTGAATGTAGCAATGTCAGGCCTGAGGACTTTGTCAAGTTCGCTTCTTTTCAACTCAAGGATCAAGCTGCCGAGTGGTACCAACAATACAAAGATTCCAGAGGAGGTCGTGTGATTACCTGGGATGATTTCCGTCGAGACTTCAAAGCTCACCACATTCCACAAAGTGTTGTTGAGAGCAAGCATGAGGAGTTTCGCAATCTCAAGCAAGGCAGCATGTCCGTGTATCAATACAATACTCAGTTTCAGAAACTCGCTCGCTTCGCTAAGCAAGACGTTCCTGATGAAAAGAGCATGATCTATCAATTCAGAGGTGGCCTCAGAGAAGATCTGCAATTACCTCTCGTGCTTTTTGAGCCGACCAAGTATGATGATTTCTACAACATGGCTCTGAAGCAAGAGGTTGCTCGGCTCAAGTGTGAGGCTTCTAAGAAGAGAGTCAGGGACGCAGTTCAGTCTTCTTCTTCCTCACTAGTGGCTGCTAAGCAACAGAAGTTCAGGTTGCCTCCTCCTCCTCCGTTTCGCCAGCCTTACCAGTAGAAGAACAAAGGTGGCCATGGATCTTCCCACTCATCCAACTCTGGCTATCAGAACAAGTCTCAGAATCAAGCTCCAAAGTCCAATGCTCCTTATCATCGCCCACTCTCGGAGGTGACTTGCAACAAGTGTCAGCAGAAAGGTCACTATGCTAACAAATGCTTCAACCAAAGGCGCCTTCCGCCTCCTCCTCCTGTGAGATCTTCCAGCAATGCAGTGGTCAAGCATAATCCCAAGTCTGCAAAGGTCAACATGATGAACGCAGCTCAAGCGGAGGAATCTACTGATGTGATAATGTGTAATCTCTCAGTTAATGATATTCCTGCAAAAGTCTTATTTGATACTGGTGCATCGCATTCTTTCATGTCATACCCATTTGCATCGAAGCACAATGTGGACACAGAGATTTTATCCAAAGTTATGCAAGTTGTTTCTCCGGGAAAGCTTATGACTTCTAGTTTAGTTGCTCCCGATGTTTCTATCAAGATGGGAAACTATAAATTTCTGTCTAAACCTATTGTTCTTGGTGACTCGGATATAGATCTTATTCTCGGGATGGACTGGCTTTCTAAGCACAAGGCTCAACTTGATTGTGCTGCCAGGGAAATTCAATTGACACACTCGTCTGAGGATGTTATTATCTATGCCGCTCGTGATGAAACCATTCGGTTGTTTTCTCTCAATGAGAAGGGTGAGTTGAATGCCATCTCTCAAATTCCAGTCGTTTTTGAGTACCAAGATGTCTTTCCAGAAGAGCTTCCGGGTATGCCTCCTCACCGGCCAGTTGAGTTCGTTATCGATCTTGAGCCTGGCACTGAACCCGTTTGCAAGCGTCCTTACAAGCTTGGACCCAAGGAGCTGAAGGAATTGAAGAAACAGCTCGATGAACAAGAGCGTCTGGGTTTGATCAGACCGAGTTCATCTCCGTGGGGTTGTGGTGTTCTTTTTGTCCAGAAGAAGGATGGCACGGACCAACTTTGTGTCGACTACCGTCCATTGAACAAGAAGACAATCAAGAACAAGTATCCACTTCCCAACATCAATGAGCTATTCGAGCAACTCAAAGGTGCTAAAGTATTCTCCAAGCTTGACCTTCGTATGGTTTATCATCAGATTCGCATTCGTGAAGAAGATATTATCAAGACAGCATTCAGAACAAGCTTTGGTTCTTATGAATATACTGTCATGTCTTTCGGCCTTGTCAATGCTCCTCCAACATTCTCTCGGATGATGAATTTCATCTTCAACCCCTATACCAATGAATTCGTCCTGGTGTATCTCGATGATATCTTGGTCTTCTCCAAGAATAAGAAGGATCCTTCCAAACATTTGCGATTGGTGCTCGACAAGCTCAGAGAGTATCAATTTTATGCGAAGTTTTCCAAATGTGAGTTTTGGCTCGATGAAGTTCTTTACCTTGGTCATATCATCTCTGCCAAGGGCATCGCTGTTAATCCCGAGAAGGTGTCCGCAATTGTGAATTGGGAACCTCCTCAGAATGTCAAGCAGCTCCGCAGTTTTCTTGGTCTTGCAAGCTATTGCCGAAGATCCGTTGAAAATTTCTCTAAGATTGCAAAGCCTCTTTCCAACCTCCTCCAGAAGCATGTGAAGTATGTCTGGTCTCCTGAGTGTGACGTTGCTTTCAACACTCTCAAAGAGAAACTCGTCACAGCTCCTGTCTTAACTCCTCCTGACGAGTCCAAGCCATTTGAAGTTTTATGTGATGCTTCTCTTCAAGGTCTCGGTGCTGTGTTAATGCAAGAGAAGAAAGTTGTGGCCTATACCTCTCGTCAGTTGAAGCCCAACGAAAAGAACTATCCCACTCACGATCTTGAGTTGGCGGCAGTTGTCCATGCATTAATAACATGGAGACATCTCTTGTTGGGAAGACAAGTGGACATATTCACCGATCACAAGAGTCTCAAGTACATCTTCACTCAGCCCAACCTCAATCTCAGGCAGACTCGATGGGTCGAAATGATTCAAGAGTACAATCCGAGTATTGAATATACTCCAGGCAAAGTCAATGTCTTTGCAGATGCTTTGCGCAGGAAGGCTTATTGCAACAGCTTAATTCTCAAGCCATTCCAACCGGATCTTTGTGAAGCTTTCCGCAAGCTGAATCTCCAAGTTGTTCCTCAAGGCTGTCTTGCCAACCTCATAGTCTCTCGTACTTTGGAAGATCAAATTCGTGAGGCACAACTCCTGGATACCATGGTGAAGAAGGTGAAACGTGGTATTGATAAGGGTCTTTCCAAATACAAGTGTTATCGCATTGATGACAGAGACACTTTATTCTTCGAGGACCGGATTGTGGTTCCTAAAGGTGATCTAAGGAAAGTCATTATGAACGAGGCACACAATTATCTTCTTTCCATTCATCCAGGAAGTACGAAGATGTACCATGACCTCAAGCAGTCGTATTGGTGGACTCGAATGAAGCGAGAAATCGCTCAATTCGTGAATGAATGTGATGTCTGTCGAAGAGTGAAAGCAGAACACCAACGACCAGCTGGTCTCCTCCAACCTCTTGCTATCCCAGAATGGAAGTTTGATCATATCGAAATGGACTTCGTGACTGGATTTCCCAAGTCCAAGCGCGGAAATGATGCTATCTTCGTTGTCATTGACAAGCTTACTAAAGTGCCTCATTTCCTTCCAATCAAAGAATCTATCGCAGCAGCTCAGTTGGCAGAGCTATACACCTCCAGGATTGTCTCCTTGCACGGCATTCCACAATTGATATCTTCAGACCGTGGAAGCATCTTCACTTCTAAGTTCTGGGACTCCTTCCAGAAGGCCATGGGCACCAACATTCGCTTCAGCACAGCTTTCCATCCTCAAACTAGTGGCCAAGTCGAGCGAGTCAATCAAATTCTTGAAGATATGCTCAGGGCTTGTGTCATTTCCTTTGGCATGAAATGGGAATATTGTCTTCCATATGCCGAATTCTCCTACAACAACAGTTCCCAAGCGAGTTCGGGCAAGGCCCCATTCGAGATTCTCTATGGCAGAAAGTGCCGCACTCCTCTCAATTGGTTAGAGACTGGTGAACGCCAACTTCTTGGCAACGACTTAATCACAGAGGCTGAAGAAATCTGTAAAGTCATCCGTGAAAATCTCAAAGCCGCGCAATCAAGACAGAAGAGTTACTATGATAGTAAGCACCGTGATGTGGCTTTCGAGATCGGAGACCATGTCTACCTCCGTGTCTCTCCAATGAAAGGCACTCGTCACTTCGGTATCAAAGGGAAGCTTGCCCCTAGATACGTGGGTCCTTTCAAGATCGTTGGCAAAAGAGGCGACCTCGCCTATCAACTTGAGCTTCCCTACAACTTCGCGAACGTGCACGATGTGTTCCACGTGTCACAGCTTCGCAAGTGCTTCAAGACGCCTGAGCGCACCATCAACTTCGAAGAGATTGACCTCCAAGAAGATATGTCTTATCATGAGCACCCCGTTGCTATTCTTGAAGAAACTGAGTGCAAGACTCGCAACAAGTCAATCAAATTCCTGAAAGTGAAGTGGTCGCACCATTCCGACCGAGAAGCCACCTGGGAGCGCGAGGACCACCTCCGTTCATAATATCCAGAGTTCTTTCAGTCCTAGATCTCGGGACGAGATCCTCTCGTAGTGGTGGAGTGTTGTAACACCCCGGATGTAACTTTCCATATTTGTAACTCCAACTCTTGCCATTTTCGGCTATGTGTTATGATATTCCCTCCGTGGTCGGGTTTTGTTTTTCGTTTTGCATTTTGTTCATGTCATGCATCTCATATCATGTCATCATGTGCATCTCATTTGCATACGTGTTCGTCTCATGCATCCGAGCTTTTTCCCCGTTGTCCGTTTTGCAATCCGACACTCCCACATGCACCGGCGCACCCCTCTTGTCTCTTTTCTTGAGCGGGTGTTAAACGTTCTCGGAATGGACCGAGGTTTGTCAAGTGGCCTTGGTATACCACCGGTAGACCACCTGTCAAGTTTCGTTCCATTTGGAGGTCGTTTGATGCTCCAACGGTTAACCGGGTAACCGCAAAGTCCTTTTGTGTGTTGCAGCAAAACCCCCCTCCAAACAGCCCAAAACCCATCTAAGTCACTTCCATGCTCTAGGTCGTTCGATCACGATCGTGTGGGCGAAAACCGCACTCCATTTGGAGCCTCCTAGCTCCCTCTACCTATAAAACACCTCCCCCCTCCGAAATTCGGGCAAAAACCCTAGATCAAATCACCCTCGCGCCGCCGGACACGTCCGGCCCGAGCCGGACGAACTGCGCCGCCGCCCTCGCCCACTCACCGCCCGCCACGTGTCCA